>NC_092636.1:47338039-47436175 GCF_039555335.1 Amphiura filiformis | reverse complement strand
AAATTGGTTTGTATAATTTCATATCTAGTTTAGTCTTTAAGGTGGTACTACACCTCTTGATAAAATTTTTCTTATTATTTTATAACAAACTGAAAACAAATGGTATGTATCTTATAGGGGCAGAGAATACATTTCGAATTCCAGTGACTCAAGACAAGCGGTACATTATTTATGACAAGAAAAGAGGTACCGCTGAATGTACCTCATTTCTTAACATATATAATGAACCATTTGTCTTGAATCACTGACATTTCAGTGAAGTAAATGGATTCCTTGCCCCTAAGGCTATAATATACATAGCTTTTGTTACCAGTGTGAAGTTATTTTTTGAGAAAATGCAAAATTAGTCAAATTTAATCACGGGGTGTAGTACCACGGCACCTTTAAGAGGTTAGCATCTTTCATTTAAATCAGAACATGCCAACCTCATGAAGAACATGGTCCCCAAGGACACCACATAAAACCATATACTTTAAACCGGAAGTCGGTTGTACTTTTCGTGTAGTCATTTGGTGTACTGCGCCCATATGGAAATGTATAGGATAGAGGGCGTTTAACATAAAAGATGAATGTCATACTTTGTACAGTAACCCAATACAAAATACCAACCAAAAATATATATAATGTAATTTGTAAAGTAAAAATATAAAAGACAAAAACTAATATATTAAATTTCATGTTCTTATTTACAGTTATTAAACAACCAATATCAAACAAAATGTGTGACGACGAAGTATCCGCTTTGGTAGTAGACAATGGATCCGGTATGTGCAAAGCCGGTTTCGCTGGAGACGATGCTCCAAGAGCTGTGTTCCCATCCATCGTCGGAAGACCCCGTCATCAAGGTGTGATGGTTGGTATGGGACAGAAAGACAGCTACGTCGGTGATGAGGCTCAGAGCAAGAGAGGTATCCTCACCCTGAAATACCCCATCGAACACGGTATCGTCACTAACTGGGACGATATGGAGAAGATCTGGCATCACACTTTCTCTACAATGAGTTGCGTGTAGCCCCAGAAGAACATCCCGTACTGCTCACTGAAGCCCCACTTAACCCCAAAGCCAACAGAGAAAAGATGACACAGGTGAGTTGAAGGTGCAATTTTAACTACCGCAAGGCAAAAACAAATGTTTGCATGTCCTCCATCGTACCGACCGGCCCTCATTTTAAAAAAATTCGGGATTAAAATGTTTTTATTTTACAAAGAATACCGGTCCTAATTTTGGAAATTACAGAACAAGGCGTTTTCTTTTCTTTGCGAATGCTGATATCCTGAATTTATTATTTAAAGTTTCACATTACTAAATGTTTTAAGAAGTATTAATCAAAAATAAGACAAAGCAAAGACAAAGCACGGCAAATGTTAATTGTTAAAATGATGATTGAAAATATAGTTATTAAATATATTATGCTCCTTTCTTCTGAAACAGATTATGTTCGAGACCTTCAACACACCAGCTATGTATGTAGCCATCCAGGCTGTGCTGTCGCTCTACGCCTCTGGTCGTACCACTGGTATCGTCTTTGACTCCGGTGATGGTGTCTCCCACACTGTACCCATCTATGAAGGCTACGCTCTTCCTCACGCTATCCTTCGTCTAGATCTTGCTGGTCGTGATCTTACAGATTACCTCATGAAGATCCTTACAGAGAGAGGATACTCATTCACAACAACAGGTGAGATATACTGAAATCAACATGATCACTTTGAAATAATGAATGTGCAAAGATTTTGGCCACCCTAAAATGTACAATTTTTGTGTTTTGAATATTTTGATCCAACTTCATTATGAAACGTAGCAAATCTTTAATTAACATAATTATTATACGCCAAGATTCGCCTAATGGCGCACATCTATTTAATAGGGTATAGGGTAATTTTACGTACATCAAAAGCTCCCGCCTCTGAAAATCTCGAGGTTTATGCCTTAAGGTGGTACTACACCCCTTGATAAATTTGTAACTATTTTTGAATTTTTCTCAAAAATAATAACACCCTGGTAACAAAGGTGTTTTAGTGACTCAAGACAAGCGGTATTTTATTTATGATAAGAAAAGAGGTACCACTTGAATGTACCGCATTTCTTAACATAATATATAATGAACCACTTGTCTTGAATCACTGAAATTTCAGTGAAGTAATTCCTTGCCCCTATAATATACATAACTTTTATTAGCAGTGTGTAATTATTTTTTGAGAAAAATACAAAATTAGTCACCAAATTTATCAGGGGGTGTAGTACCACCTTAATTCCAGTTATGTCAAGGGAGCCCATGAGGCGCTATTAGGCGAATCTTTACGGTAGTCTGTTGGTGGGAATGTATTGCTTTGTAACAATATTCCGCCGCAGGAAATTAATTCTGTACCTTACCGCTAATAGTTATCAAAATTGTAAAAAAAAAATTTAAATTAAAAATCAGTTTTAGCAAATTTTTAATAACTTGTTCTTCCTTTTTTATCTTCCAGCTGAGAGAGAAATTGTCCGTGACATCAAGGAGAAGCTCTGCTATGTTGCCCTCGACTTCGAACAGGAGATGCAGACTGCAGCATCCAGCTCATCACTAGAGAAGAGCTACGAGCTTCCTGATGGTCAGGTCATCACCATTGGTAACGAAAGATTCCGTTGCCCAGAGGCCCTCTATCAACCAGCTTTCTTGGGTATGGAAGCAGCCGGTATCCACGAAACCTGCTACAACAGCATCATGAAATGCGATGTTGATATCCGTAAAGACTTATATGCCAACACCGTCTTGTCTGGTGGTTCAACCATGTTCCTGGTATCGCCGACAGAATGCAGAAAGAAATGACCGCTCTAGCTCCACCAACAATGAAGATCAAGATCGTTGCACCACCAGAGCGTAAATACTCTGTATGGATCGGTGGATCTATCTTAGCTTCTCTCTCTACCTTCCAACAGATGTGGATCAGCAAGCAAGAGTATGATGAGTCTGGCCCAAGCATTGTCCATCGCAAGTGCTTCTAGAAAGGAACTCTCCTTAAAAAGACATTCAAAGTCCATCATGTTTAGCCAGAACATTATGAAATTGTTGATAAATTTCAACAATTGGCACGGCCTATTTTCCACCCTTTGATTGGACGCACCTTATTCAGTGGCGACACTGAATTTCCTTTTATTTATTGTTCTACAAACGGCATCTTAAAGACCTAAGATGCTACTATCATAATCTCATTTAGAAGCAAAATCCGGTTAAAAAGCTCGCTACTCATTGTACCGAATTGTTTGTATTTGCAACTCATTTACATGTGGTGTTATTTAACCCGAGTCTTATGTCAAAAATACATCGGTGTAATGCAGGAATGTTGTCGGCGATGTAAAACTGCCCCAACTCATGTAGGTTATACCATTTGAAATTCACATTCCCTGTGTGGAGATTAAGATCATGTCTTCCACAAAGGGTTTATGGATTTCAACTGGAATAGCCGAATCTTTTTTATTCTAAAATGGCGTCTTTAGATAGCATAGATTCCAAAATGGCGTCGTTGGATAACAAAGATTCCAAAATACGTCTTTGGATAATCAAATGTCATTCATTAAAATTCAGTTTGTTTTCAAATCATTACAAATAAATTTGACCGAAGTATGCCGACTTTTCAATCCGAGGCAAATTTACATAACTTGCATTAATGTTTATGTATCCTATTATCTTTCTGTTAAGGGTAAAAATAATTGGTTAACCCGGGCTCTATTGCTTCTCACTTAATTCCAAGGATGGGAACTGACGTAAGGCGAATATTGTCCTTGTTTTATGTGAAAATGGAGCAATTTTACTAACATTTTAAGTTAAATTCACACCCAATATGTTCAGATTTAAATCGGTACTATCAAGGGAAATGAATAATTAGAATCATTGTGTGTTGTAATTTTTGTCAAATTTTTCATTGAACATTTGAAAAATAAAATATTTTTTTATATGTTGCAAACAAACATTTGTCATACGTGTCAAACATTTCCGTGTCCATTTACTATGCAAAGTAGTACATTTTCGACGTCGCTTTTCTGTACAAGCGGAGTATAAATCGTGTAAATTCAGCTTAAATCTGATTGGTCACATTGTCCTGAAATTGATGTGTTAAGGTGGTACTACACCCTTGATAAATTGGTGATTATTTTTGCATTTTTCTCAAAAAATAACACTGTAACAAAAGTTAATATATTTGTAGGGACAAGGAATCCAGTTACTACAATGGAATTTCAACGACTCGAGACAAGCGGTACGTTATTTATGATAAGAAAAGAGGTACCGCTCGAATGTACCGCATTTCTTAACATATATAATGAACCACTTGTCTTGAATCACCGAAATTGCAGTGAAGTAATTGGAGTCCTTGCCCCTGTAATATACATAATTTTTTTGTTACTGATGTGTAGGTACTTTTTGAGAAAAATGCAACAGTAAACAAAATGTATCAGGGGGTGTAGTATCACATCTAGAAACACTGGATAATCATTAGTCGGTCTACCAACGGCATTTAATACACCGCTGATGACGGCGAATGGTTTCTCTGAAATATTCGGTTCAAAAAGTGAGTGTTGACCAGTTTATACCTATGCCTATTCCCAATACGTATAAATCTCATTCGCGCCTCCTTAAAGGATCTTCAATCTTAAGGTTCTACAAAGAACCATTTTCTTCGCTAAAGAACATTTTGGTTCTACAAAGAACCTCATTGGTTTTCCATATGGGGTTCTTTGTAGAACCAAAGAAATTCTTTGGCCAAGAAAATGAACCTTCAAAGAACGGCAAAAATGTTCTTAAGCCAAGAAAATTGTATTTTGAAACCAAAAAGGGTCAACTATACTTTTCACTTTTATTTGTGATGAGTCCCTGATCATGCTGATTACCGGTAATTAATAAAGGAGCAATTACCGAATAGGGTGCAACTCTACACTTAGTCTCATTACAAGACTGCCCTACCCCAACCGTAAACGAGGACTGAGTCTACCAGTTCGGTAATTCTACAATTTTCTCAAAATTTCAAAGGGCCATCTCAAGAACCACTGAACCAATATTAGGATTGATTGTACTCATTTGTCGATTCCAAATATGGCCCTGAAAATTTATAATCTGAAATTTTTGAATCTATTAATTGTTTTTTAAAACTTAAAATATGGTATACAAATTGCCTAGAAGAGGATAAGTCAAGCTGTCGTTTTGTATTTTTCAAATTAAACATTGTGCAAAAAAGTTGTAGCCCCATTCAAATGCATGTAGCTAATTTATCTAGGCCTATACTGAAATTACGGTTTATGTAAAATGTCTTGTCTTAATAATACAGCTTGCAGGATACATGTATGTTTTAACATACATTAAAATTTGTGGTAAATAAAGTTCTTTAAATTTGTGTTTGGGGAAACTGCGTCATATCCCCAAACACAAATTTAAAGAACGCGTTTAAATATCGGGTTATATAAAGGTATAAAGTATCCGCAAACTCATACGACAGTATGCCAAAATATCATATGCACAATTTGATGAATAGACAGTATGTCAAAACAATAGGCAACTACAGTTACACGGTGGCCTATGGCGACGTATCATGATACGACTGTATGTCAAAATACAGAATGACGTTTTCGGGGGGTACATAAAAACCATGTATCATACTAATTAGTGCCATATCTCATTAACTAATTACATTTAGGTCTCAAAACTCATTCACAGATTTTGAAAGTTTATATAACTCATTTTGTCTAAAAATCGTCATACGACAGTATGTCAAAACAGCGACGCTTGTTTGCTGGACTGGCTCAAACTCACGTGGACAATGCAAAAAGTGTTTCTAAACACTATCTTGGATCACGTTTTTAAACATGTTTAAAATCTACACATGTTTAGGAATTTGATGCCTTGTGTTTAGGAATTTAACACATGTGTTGAAATTTGACATTGGTGTTTAGGAATCAAACATACTTTGAAACGTGGTGCAAGAAAAGTGTTGAATTTCTGAACACGATTTTTGCATAAAATGGCCATGTTGACGACTGACGAATGAAATTAAATGAGAATTGTGAAACGGATAATGTGCACGTGAAGTAAAACTTCAAATCTTTATTAAATGCTATACATATGACAGAACCAATAATACATGTATACCATAAACACAATGTAAATAAATAAAATAAATGTAGATATTTATATAGCGCTTTATGCCGTAAACAGCCTCAATGCGCTTTACATTTATTTCGCTGTCATTAGAATATGTCGGAACCACGTTTGCAGCCTACAAGTGGCGCAGGGTCCATCAGTACGACTGTGACTACCCCTAACAGCTTCCCATTGCATCTGGGTGGGGTGAACACAGAATATAATTATGGAATATACATAGTTCCTATCTGTGAAAAAATTACGAAACAGATATACTGCCTATATATAACAAAGTCAAATGTTATCTGGAAGTAAAAAAAACATAGTGACACTGCACTTTGATTGGAAGGCAGATATGTGTATTTTGAATAGTGCAAATACAGGTCAGTTATCAAAATCTATAAACTTGTAATAACTATCCAACTGGAGGGGGTCGGGGCTTGAGTCCCCGCAGTTAGGTCCCCACCCCTGACACCACCTCCGTGGAATTGCGTCCCTCAATTACGAAAGTAGGGTTGCATTTGATGATGTCGAGGGTTTAAGGGCTCGTTTGATATTAACAGGGAGTGAGTGAGTGTTTTGACAACAAAAATGTCGCGGCGCCCCCCCCTCGCGTCATGAGACGAATATACCTAATATAATAGGTATATTCGTACTCGTCTCAGCTCGCGTCCCCCTCATGGTTCGATTCGAAAAAAAAATTCAGATTACCCCTTTGACCACAACAAATATTTGGATTCCACTCCCTCCCTCCCCCGGTGTCAATATTGAACGGTCCCTTATGTTATGCAAGAAGTTTTCATTCGCAATAGCTGCCGGGTGTCATATTTTAGATTGTATAGCCCACGATATATTGCGATATAGAATGCAGTAATTTGCAAATGGCTGTAGGCAGCTATTACAGAATTGAGCCCTTCCTTAACTAACTCGGGGAGCGGGTCTTCGAAAATTTTGTACGGGAATGTGCCACGCAGACTTCCGGATGCTGACTTTTCTATACCCACTTTTTGCTGTTTTTGCAACATCAGTAGGCCTATACAAATTCTTGAGTAAGCACCCAAAAGTATCCAAATTTGCTAAAATGCACTCCACTGATTACATCTTCACATTTTAACCATTGCAATCGCTGCAAAAGTACTCCAAAAACCGTGGCACATCCCCGTACACCTTCAACCAGGAAGACCGCATCCGGCACTAACTACTTGATTGGTCCTCATTCTAACAATTATTGGTATTATTACATCTTCACATTTTAACCATTACAAAAAAAGTACACCCCGTCCATTACACATGTGGCGTATATAATAGGGATGGGGATCTCCTACGTCCATCCCAGATAACATGGCGATATTGGTCCGATGGTGGCCCAATTTATGTTCAATAATGGCCCAATATCATTTGCTCATGGGCCCAAGATTGGTCCCAGATTGGTCTTGGGCCAAATATTGGGCCTATATTGGACCAATTTAGGCTGCCACTGTGATGCCAATATGAAGATTACCGATGGTAAGCCAAGATTGGCCCAATATGGGCAGCAACATAATGCCGATGCCAAGATTGGCGTTCGAAAACCAACGTTGGGCCAATATGCATGTTATCTGGGATGATGTCAGTTACATTATTTTTTGAAGGTTTGACAACAGTTTTTGACACCTTAATAAAACAACTGCATGTTGAATTTGTTCCAAAAGTCCCATTCAGCAAAAGTACACTTTTGTCTTTGACGTAAAATCCCAAAAATAGTGTCAAAATTGCAGCTACATGTCCCAAAATCAAACCTCACTTTGGATTTCTCATAGTTTTGTCTTATTTAAACAGGGAATTCTCTTATTTCCATGATTTAAACGACCGTGCTGCATGATCTTGTAAATTTGTTGTTTCTTATAGTACAATGTATAATAATTACAGGTATATTATTATTGAATTTTAAGTCCGATGTCATTATAACGGTGCAGTGCAAAAGTGAAAATGTTATTATGTCGTGTACGTGAAGCACTGAAATAGGCCTATAACTTAAGGGATCCAAAATGAGCGTTTATTGCGTTTCGACAATATTTTTTGTGGGACATGAGAGCACCTCAGACCTATCAAATTGCATTCTGAATACGAAGCATGTCTTTCTGATATCAAATAATTTTCATTTTTTTAAATCACAATATAATACAAATTTTATGACAAATTATAAAAATTTGATATTTTCAAATTTTTGATATATAACAGTCCTCGAAGTAAACTATATAGATCTAATGATATATTCTTAAAGTGTATGTAGCAGGGAGGAAATGCCGACGGTCAATTGAAAATTTTGACCTTTCATATTGAAGATATGGATTTTTTCCCCCAAAAAGACCTAATTTTTGTTGGTGTTTTGGGAAAAAATCCATATCTTCAATACGAAAGGTCAACATTTTCAATTGATCGTCGGCTTTTCATCCCACCTACATACACTTTAAGTATAAATCATCAGATTTATAAAGTTTACTTCAAGTATTGTTAAATATCATCAAAAATATCAATTTTTAATGATTTGCCATAAAATGTGTATTAAATTGCGAATTTCAAAAATCAAAATTATTTGATATCAGAATGACATTCTTCGTATTCAGAATGCAATTCGATATGTCTGATGTGCTCTAATGTCCCAAAATAAATACTGTCCAAACGTTCATACCCCAGCCCTTAAGTGAGATATATCGTATATATAAGGCAGAGTGCGGTACCATGTCATAAATTTTGCCAAGTTTTAAAAATTTATTCAGGTCTGTTATTGTTTAAAGACTACTGTAGCAACTTCGTCCAAAATTGGCTAATTTTTCTTTTTTTTTACCTCAAGAGCTACACGGAAGTATCACTACATGTTCAGCAAGAACAAAATCAGTTCGACAAAAAAACCCTCACTATTATTTTTTTTTAAAGAGAAGACTCTTCCTATACATGCTTCCATTATCAAAATGACACTATGGACCACTATGACCTCATCCCTATGGCAAAGTCCAATAACCTCAATTAAACAAGCACAGTGCAAAATTTGACTTCAAGTTGAAGAGTATGAGTTTTTGTGCCCAAATTTTCAAAGGTCATTCAATGAATGTGCAAATGTATTGGGGTTAAAGAACTGTGCCCCCGATAGATGAGCATGTTGTGGATCCTTGTGTGAATAGTATTCATCTGTCTTCCAAATGCAACATTAGATCATCTTGAAACAAAACTGTCTTTAAAAAAGACAATGCCACGGCTGAGTTGAAGATCATGTTTCACATTATTTTGCATTGATAAGCGCCTGGAATGCTGATAATTTGTTTTTGTGTAAAATAATTTTAATATGACCAACAATTATAACATTTATCTGCACTACATTAGGTGGCCGTGGACTGCTCTGATGTTACATTTAATAGGTAATTTAATTGATAAGCGCCTGGAATGCTGATAATTTGTTTTGTGTGTAAAATAATTTTAATATGACCAACAATTATAACATTTATCTGCACTACATTAGGTGGCCGTGGACTGCTCTGATGTTACATTTAATAGGCTAAAAGTATATATGCCAACTTCGGATTTTGCTACCTGATTAAAGATGGGGAGGAAATCTTTAAAACTTGACAAAACCAATGATTACCATAGTTACATGTTTAGTTAAAGCATTTTCTGTGGACGATACCCGGTCCACTTTCATCATACTCGTATTTGCTGATCCACATTTGTTGGAACGTTGATAAAGATGCTAGAATGGAGCCCCCAATCCACACGGAATACTTCCTTTCTGGGGGCGCTATTATCTTTATTTTCATCGTAGGTGGCGCTAGAGCTATCATTTCCCTGGCTACCCTATCCCCAATACCAGGGAACATACTAGAACCCCCCGATAACACAATATTACTGTATAAATCTCTCCTGATGTCGACATCGCATTTCATGATACTGTTGTAAGTCGTTTCGTGGATCCCCGCCGTTTCCATACCTAAGAAAGAAGGCTGGAAGAGAGCTTCTGGGCACCGGAAACGCTCGTTGCCAATGGTGATGACTTGACCATCAGGAAGCTCGTAGCTTTTCTCTAAGGAGGAGCTTGATGCAGCTGTGTCCATTTCTGAGTCGTAGTTGATGGCCACATAGCAAAGTCTTTCCTTGATATCTCGAACAATTTCTCGCTCAGCTGGAAAGTGATGATAATAATAAGGAAGAAAGGGAAACAATTTAGAAAAATATGGATGAGTGAAGATGTTTAAAAAAAGGCACGTGTGATGGGTACGACCACCCCCCCCCCCCTCCCCCTCCGAGCTGCACTTTATTCGGATCCGTGAGTCTGCACCGTTCTCAAAATAACCAGAGAATGTATAAGAGTGAGTAGCGCTCGATTCTAAAACCTATTTTAATATTTTTAAAATATTAAAGCGCTCTTTTGGTATACGTTTCTGCACTAAAAACCTATTTACACATGAACATCTTCCGTAAACATGGTAAATGCAATTATTTAGTTCAAAGTAGGCCAACAGTAATCTTTCTTCGGTAGCCAACACTTTTCGAATGCGGAGCATCAGTATCTTAAGGGAGACAGAATTTTGATATCTTCAATAGAAAAAAATTGCTGTCTTCAGAAGACAGCATTTTGTTATCTTCAGTAGAAAACCTTTTGTTATAGTCAATAGAAAGCATTTTGCTGTCTTCAGTAGACAACATTTGGCTTTCTTTGGTATCTTCATTGGACAGCGTTTGTCCAATATTTTGTATCTTCATTGGACAGCGTTTGCTATTTTCAAAAGACAGTAATTTGCTATCTTCATTAGATAGCATTTTATTATCTTCAGAAGACAGCATTTTGCTATCTTCAGTAGACAGCATTTTGCTATCTTCAGTAGACAGCATTTTGCTATCTTCAGTAGACAGCATTTTGCTATCTTCAGTAGACAGCATTTTGCTATCTTCAGTAGACAGCATTTTGCTATCTTCAGTAGACAGCATTTTGCTATCTTCATTAGACAGTATTTTACTATCTTCAGAAGACAGCAATTTGCTATCTTCAGTAGACAGCATTTGGCTACTCTTCAGAAGACAGTATTTTGCTATCTACATTAGACAGCATTTTGTTATCTTCATTAGACAGTATTTTGCTATCTTAAGAAGACAGCATTTTGCTATCTTCATTAGATAGCATTTGTTACCTTCCGACAGTATTTTGGTGTCTTCAGTTGACAAGGTTTGTTATCTTCAATAAACAACATTTTGCTATCATCAGAAGACAGTGTTTGCTGTCTTCGGTGCACAGCCTTTTGTTCTTAACCACTTTATTTATAACTATAGGGTCTTTAAGAAATAATATTGCGTTTGTTAAATGTTTAAGGATACTTTTTGTGCACATTATATAATAGTACGTACCTGTTGTCGTAAAAGAGTAACCCCGTTCTGTTAATATCTTCATGAGGTAATCTGTGAGATCACGACCTGCAAGATCCAGTCTCATGATTGCATGTGGTAAAGAATAGCCTTCATAGATGGGTACAGTGTGGGAGACACCATCACCGGTGTCAAAGACGATACCAGTGGTACGACCAGAGGCGTAGAGAGACAGTACAGCCTGGATGGCTACGTACATAGCTGGTGAGTTGAATGTCTCGAACATTAACTGAAATTAAACGGAATAGGGGCATTATAATTAGGGGTTCATTCATAGGATTGAGGGCATGATCGCTGTTTATATGCCCTCGATCCTATGAATGAACCCCGTTCATACATACCCAACATTCTTAGCAATTAATACAGATGAAAATAATAAGGGTTTACAAGTTTAAATAACATTTCCATACCGTTTTCCTTCATAAATTGGAAGAAAATGAGTAGGCCTACTTGCAGGAAGCAGCACGGCTCATGAGGTCAACGGCCGGGAGTCAACGCGTGATACGCGTCATCTTTTGCGCTCCGCGTGAGATGGGCGCGGTGACATGTGCGTGTACGCAACACTAGCAAATCGTGGATCGTGTTAATTGGGTTCCAACGCTGCGTGACGCAGCTTGTTTCCCCTCTCAGAAGTGAGAGGGACATACACAAGCGCACGATACTTACCTCCCACGACCTGATCTATGCACAAAACGAAGTTTGGGACCACAAGAAACCCCTGTACCACAGAAAAGGTTTTGGCACCCCGGAAGAACGGGGATGACAACGCCCAGGTGTTGGTGTCGCCCAACACTAACGAGATATCGCCCTCACCAACACACGTTTCTTGCGACCCTCTACGTGTGAGAACGTATGACTTTCTTGAGGGGTGGAACGCATAAAACGCGGGAAGGGCTCAGGTCGTGGGAGGTAAGTATCGTGCGCTTGTGTATGTCCCTCTCACTTCTGAGAGGGGAATACACTGCGCACCCTCTACTTACCTCCCACGACCTGATCTATGCACAGAATACCACTGAGAGCAAGGAGGTGGAAGAAAGTCGTGAGAGGTAAGGAGGGCACACAGTGCAAACTCCGCTCAACCACAACAAAAACCACCCAACCCAAGACTCACCTAACGTCCTCGATCCGATCCCTGGCGGCCTGCAAGCAGTGCTGAAGTACCTACAGCTGAATGACTTGCGAGGACGTCCTTGAGGTAGGTCGACTGGAAGGTGGTGGGGCTCTTCCAGCCTGCTGCGTCGAGCACCTCCCTCAGGGACACCCCAGAGTGGAAAGCCCAAGATGCTGCTTGGGATCGAATGTCGTGACACCTGACCTGTGACTGTGACTGTGTCTGAGGACCCGTCATCCGTTCGTGATGTTTTTGGTGGGCGCAACGGATGACGGAGGCAACCCAGTGGCTGATAGTGCTCCTAGCGGCCGGCCTAAATGGCCTGGCCGATGTAATGAAAAGCTGCCTGATGTCCCCCCTGATCTTCTCGGTACGCTTTAAGTACGATCTAAGGGCCCTAACGGGACATGACGGTTTCTCCGCCTGTCCTGCGACCAGGACCAGATCAGGGAGGAACACCGGGGAAGGAGTAAATGACATGGTCTGGTTCTTGGCCAAGAAACCGGTCCTAGGCAGGATGGAGACACCCCGGTTGGTAAAGCGTAAATGGTGCTCGTCGATCGACAGAGCATGAATATCAGAACAACGCCGACCGCAGGCCACTGCCACTAAGAACACTGTCTTTAGTGTCAGGTCCTGCAGCGAGAGGTCCTCCATGGGCTCGAAGGATTCGGCTAGATATCGCAACACCAACGGGAGGTCCCACTCCGGAACCAGGGAACGGACTGGGGCCTCTCCGAGAACATGCCCTTAATGAGGGCGGAGAGGGCTGGACTAGAGGAGACAGTCATGCCTCCCCCAAAGCCATGATGGACCGCTGCTATGGCCGTCCTGTACGCTTGGGCAGTCCGAGCCGGCATACAGCCGCCGTGGAAAACTTCTGTAAGGAAGTCCGCGACTTCGCCTACAGGGGCAAAATTGGGGTCGATTTCTCGACCGGCACACCACCTGTAGAACCGGCGAAGTCGCGAATCGTAAGTCTGTCGAGTCGACTGTCGCCTTGCCTTTGCAGCGAGCGCGGCAGCCGACTCAGAAAGTCCCGCCGCCTGGTAGGACTGGCGGAAATACGCCAAACAGTCAGATGGAGGTTGTTGATCACTCCCATCTGAACCTGCTGGCGTGACGGAACGGACAGAAGATTCCACGGCGAGGAAGGCTGACTGGCTCCCCACTAGGAGGTCCAGGAGGCGGGGAACCACCACTGCTTGGGCCAGAGAGGAGCGACTAGAAGGAGAATACAGCCTGGAGAGCGGGCTACCTTCTCCAGCACCCGAGGGATCAGAGCAATGGGAGGGAAGGCGTAACCGAATACGCCCTCCCAGCTCTCCCGCATGGCGTCTCTGCCTATCGCCTGGGGGGGGGGTCTTGGCCCCAGGAGAAGTAGGTCGGAAGTTGGTGGTTCCGATGAGACGCGAACAGGTCGACATGCGGGCGATCTAACCTCTGGAAGATGGAACGGCAGACTGCTGGATGAAGATGCCACTCTACTGACGCTCCCCTCTGGGCCAGGCGCGTGGATGACTGAAGCCCCCCTCGGGACAGTGAATCGGCCAGGGTGTTGTCTACCCCGGCCAGATGCTCCGCACGGAGGAAATATCCTCCGTAGACACCACAGGAGGAGGGACACCGTCTCCTTGCAAAGGCTGGGACTTCTGGTGCCCCCTCCCTGTTGATGTAGGACACAACTGTCATGCTGTCGCATCTGACCAGGATGAACAGGCCGTGAATCCGTAGACCCAACTGGCGGAGGGCGAGGAAAATGGCCCACAGCTCGAGGAGATTGATGTGTCTCCGAGCTTGAGTCCTCGACCAACGCCCGGAGAGCCTGACGCCCTGAAAGTGGGCTCCCCACCCTGACTTGGATGCATCCGTGGTAAGGACGTGGGAAGGGCGGGGTTTCGGGAATGGAACGCCTATCTGAACACTCGGCTGACCTATCCACCAGGAGAGGCAGAGGAGGAGATGCCGAGGGACCGGAATCCTGAGGCTCAAAGGATGGCGCCACGCTCGATACCGTCCGAGGAAGTACAACTGTATCGTCCTCGTGCGTAGCCGGCAGCCTGGAACCAGATCTATGAGGCTGGCCATCAGCCCTAGAAGGCGAAGCCACGACCGAGCCTGGACCGATGCTGCCTGCCTGATCTGCAGAGCGCAGAGCCGAACGTCGGCGATCCTCGAGTCTATAGGAGAAACCCGGCCCCTGGCGAAGTCTATAGTCGCCCCTAGGAACTGAGGCGACTGAGATGGGAGAGAAAAGACTTCTGGTGGTTTATGATAAACCCCAGGGACTCTACCAGCCTGCACACCCCCTGAACATCCTGGCGCAGACACTGCGGAGAGGGGGCTACCAACAACCAGTCGTCTAGGTAGACGAAGATCGTGATCCCCTTCCTCCGGAGAAACTCTGCCACCGACTTGACCAGTCGAGTGAATGTCCGGGGGCCGTGGAGAGGCCAAACGGGAGGACCCGGAACTGAAAGGCGGTACCGTCGAACACGAAGCGAAGCCATTTCTGGTCTGACTCGCAGATTGGTACGTGGAGGTATGCATCTTTCAGATCTAGGGTGACTCCCCACCAGCCTGGCTGAAGGACAGATAACACCGCCCGCAGCGTCTCCATCCGGAAATGTGGGGCCTTGATGTAGGCATTCAGGGGCTTCAAGTTGAGGATTGGGCGCCACTCCCCGGATTTCTTTGTGGTAAGGAAGAACGTGGAGTAATGGCCTGTACGGAAGGCCCTGGGGAGAGGTGTGATGGCTCTCTTTGTTAGGAGAGCTTCGATCTCCCCACCAAGGCCTCCCTCTGTAAGGGATCCAGCGGTGACGGGGTGACTCGAACCCCCGGAACCGAGGAGGACGGGAGGTGAACTCGATCTGGTAGCCTAGAGACACTGTCTCTAGGACCCATCGGTCTGAGGTCACCCCCCGCCAAGCCCTGGCAAATGCCAGGAGACGACCACCCACTGGGAGCGGGCGGTCGGGTCCCGGAAGGGAGTCAGAACCGGCGTCCTCGACCGCGTCCGCCATAGGCGGACGGGTCGTTACGACCGGCACCGTCACTCTTGCCTCGCCCTCCCTTGCGACTGCGATTGCGGTTGTGATTCCGCCTGCCGCCTCTTGCACCTCGCACGGGGCCAGAGGGGGGCATGGGTGGCTGGCGGAAATAACGGTTGCAAGAGGGAAGGATACTGCTGCTGCTGCTGCTGAAATTGCTGAGCAACCAGCTGCTGCTGCTGGGGCACCTGGATATAGGTCGGGTTGGCTGTCTGACCTTTGGACCGAAACCGCTTGGGCGCTGATGTGGCCGGTGCCTTTGGTTGGCTGGCCTCCTTAGCCGCCTTCCGTCTGGTACGTTCATCTTCGGTCAGCCTGGGAAAGGCTCCGCCGAATAGATCAGTACCAAACGGAGCAGACCTCAACTCTCTTTTGTCCGAGAAGTTGAGCGCCTGGGCGACCAAGGCTCGGCGCGCCAGGACAGACCGAGTTGAAATCCGAGCGAAATGCTCCGCTGAGAGATGATTGAGGTCAGCCAGCACATGTACCGCCCTCAGTGTCGCCTCAGGAGACAAGGACCTTTCCTTGTCCAGCAAGCTCCGTGCTAGATGAGCGCTGACGAGCTGTTGGACATTGGAAGTGCGGAGCCCGTCTCTGGCGAGAGACTCCAGGGACCGTAGCTCCTCATCCCGGGCTTTATCCCAGGGAGGCACCTTGTGGGGCGCCTTTGGTCCAGCCTGCCTGGGGCTCCCTCAACTCCTGAGGGAGGGAGCTCTCCGGGCGACACTTGGTCCCCTTATCCCGCTCCATCTGGCGATAGGCCGCCTCCGGACAGAGGGGGGTTTCTAAGAACGCCACATCCTCTGTAACGTGGGGGAACGCCCGTGCCAGCCACGGGAGGCGGTCTACCTCACCCTTATCCTGTACGGCCGTGGTGAGTGCCTTGATGTCACGCGATAAGGGGATGAAGGGCATTGACTTGGGGGGCTTAGCTGGCTTTGCCGCATATCCTAAGTCGGAAGCCAGTTGCGGAGGTGTCTCGAACTCCAGTCTCATCTTAGCGTCCGATAGGACGGCTGCGAAAAAAGGGAGCCGAGACCTTAGGGAGTAAGGAGCCTCTCCGCAACTGATCCTCCTCGGAGCCTTGAGTCGGTGCTGGGAATGAATAAGGGTCCCCCAGCCTCGACACTGATCATAACTCCACTGGTACCGTCCAGGTGGAGCCGGGTCGGGCTGAGGAACCCCTCCCCACCGAGATCGCTCCTGATTGGGGCCACGCTCTGGACCGAGGCGGCCCGACCGCTCTGCGGTCGAATGTAAGGAGAAACCTTGAGTTTCTGCAGCGAACGTCGAGCCAGCTAAGCTCGGGGGAAGGTGTGGAATCTGAGCCTGTGAGCCTGACGGAAGGAAGGACTGGGTCATACTCACTGGCGGAGGAAACGACGAGGGGCCTGGGACCAAACGCGAGAGAGAGTAGGATCGACCCTGTTGGTCGGCCACGGTGAACGTGTCTGGCCAAAGTGCTTGGCTCTGCAAGGAATACTGACCGAAGAGGGTTGTTGGGAAGCTCCGAGGGAGACCGGGAAAGGCGCTGAATGACTGACGGGGTCGCGATGAACCCCAACGGGGATATCAGAGCCTCTCTGTCAGCCCTGGGGGAGTCGAAAAATCCCGAAAAGACTCTACCTCCGTCTGACTCTGAGAGCCATCTGAAAGCTCATCATAGCTAGCCTCTATGCTAATCGCATCGGACTGCGGATCCGGACCTGTTGAAGGCAAACCTGGACCCACTGGTCGGGTTACCGCCGAGGGCACCTGACCGGGATCTTTGCCTAACAAACCAATGAGTTGGTTCATGCGGTCTAACGCCGACGGGTCCGAAAGTGATGAGATGAGCGTTGACAGTGCCTCAGCCTGAGATGCCGAGCATTGACTGCTCTGGGATCTCGGATGCTCAACCATCGAGGGAGCAGCTAGGGCAGAGGAGGGATCCCGAAACACGCTCTGGCCAGGGGCCGAGCGTAAGGGATCCGAGCGGTTGACCGGTGGACCATGGCTGCCGTCGGGGGTCGCTCTACCGTCCTGGACGGACGGGAGGCCTTCCGACGGTCGAGCCGTGGAACCATTGAGGTCGACCGCACACGGGGAGGACGCCTGAGCAGCGCCTACGCCCGGGGCACTCAACCCGACCGCAACTGGTGCCGTCGAGGAGTGGCCGCTCGGGCGCGAGCCAGCCCATTGCTCAGAGGATGCCGGGGCCGCATACCCACTTACGGCACTCGACCCGGACGCCGTAGCGCTCAGGGAGCCGCCGTGAGGGTACGAGCCTCCTAGCATAAGGGCGGGCGGAGCCAAAAAGGCTTGGGGCTGCCCGACCGAGGGACAGAGAGAGAGATTGACTCTCTCATACCTGGTCTCCTGGAGCTAGAGGACCCAGGGGACGGAGGACAAACTCCCTGGCTGGCGGGGGCTAGGGACACTTTCTTCGCCGAGCCAGACGACTCCTGCGAAGAAGAACGGCGTTTGCGGTTCCTGTTCCTAAGCCCTCCACCTTACGTTGGTGAGACTTCTGTAGTTTCACCTTATGGGCCAGGGACCTAGCCCAGGCCTCCTTGGACCAGTCACGGTCAATGGTGCACGGTTGGTCCGGTGAGCACGACCTACAAAGCAGGCATGCCTCATGCGCATCGTCTTTCCCAAGGAATGCCTTGCACGCAACACACTGCCGAGGTTTGCTTCTGGTCCCCAACGCCGTGGAGGGAGTACTCTCTTTAGACATTTTGATAACTACCTGTAATGGAGAAAGGGTAAGAAAACATGTAAACTCCCTCTCGTCTCCTAAGGGACTGGAGGGAGGGACCCCCGGCGTAAGAGGAGGGGGATAAGCAAGAGTGTCAACCTGTAAGGGTCACAGACTCCCCCAAGGGAGAACCCCTCCTCTACCGCCAGAGAACCCAAAACATGAAAAGGCGCACTTTTGGGATCCAAAAAAGTGAACACGAGATCCCCTACTACTGAGAGGTGCGCATGGGAACAGTTTTGACATAGGCCCCCGCACTGTTAAGCGAAAAAACCGCGAATTTTAAGCTTACCACATGTGCGAGGGAAAAATGAATCAAAACACCGACTACGAAAGCCAAAGTAGCCGGGACAGAAGGGGAGATCGCCAAGAAAGAATCCCGGCGACCTCCCAGTGGAATTACCAGGGGAGCCGAGTGAAAACCTATGAATATTTTACTTGGGCGGTCTCACTTCGGCCACAGAGACTACGAGAAACTAGCAAGAAAAAAACATCACAAATGGAAAAAAAATCTTGCTAAAGTTACAGAAAATATCACCGAAGTGATTACTGATACTTGCGTAACCGTTACTCGGAAATAAGCCTCACGCTGCTACGATATTTCTCAACAGAAATTGGAGCTCTTCGTAAACACGTCCTTGTTGGTCGCAAGAAACGAATTGGTGAGGGCGATATCTCGTTAGTGTTGGGCGACACCAACACCTGGGCGTTGTCATCCCCGTTCTTCCGGGGTGCCAAAACCTTTTCTGTGGTACAGGGGTTTCTTGTGGTCCCAAACTTCGTTTTGTGCATAGATCAGGTCGTGGGAGGTAAGTAGAGGGTGCGCAGTGTATTATGCCCTGCGTACTGGTCATAAACGGTATTTATGACCAGCAAAAATGGGCGCAAATCCAATCAGAAACGTCGTTATATCGTGAGTATGTATGAACGTCAGTTCAATTTTCGCGTAAATGTAAAATGTTTTGTTGAATAAACAAAGGAATACCAAAACATTATAGTTATTTTCACTCAATTAATTGTGTAAGTGGTGTTGGTCATGTTGGTGCTGGTGTCGTTGTTGTTGTCGTTGTTGCTGTTAACGTTGATGGTCTTGGTGGTGGTGTTCTTGCTGGTTGTTGTTAGTAGTGGTGGTGGTCATGATGTTGTTGATGGTGTTGGTGTTGATGTTGGCTGAGGTTGTAGTGGAGTAGTGGTGGGGGTCTTGTTGTTGTTGTTGTTGTTGTTGTTGTTGTTGTTGTTGTTGTTGGTGGTGGTGTTTTTACTAGTTATTGCTGTTGTTGGTGGTGGTGTTTGGGGTGGTGGAGATGGTGCAGGTAGTGGTGGTGGTGGTGGTGAAGCCTGTGGTGTTAGTGGTGGTGGCATTGGTGGTGGTGTTGGTGGTGGTGTTGGTGGTGGCGGTGGTGATGATGATGATAATGATGATGATGATGGTGGTGGTGGTGGTGGAGATGGTGGTAGTGTTAGTGGTGGTGGTGATGATGGTGGTGGTGGTGGCATTGGTAGTGGTGTTGATGGTGGTGTTGGGGGTGGTGGAGAATCCAGATGGTGGTGATGTTCGTGGTGGTGGCGTTGGTGGTGGTGCTGGTGTTTATGGTGGTGGTGACAGAGGTGGAGGACATGGAATCGGAGATGAAGTGGTAGTAAATTTAGACAAATTGTTTACCTGAGTCATTTTTTCGCGATTTGCTTTCGGATTGAGCGGTGCTTCTGTCAACAAAATAGGATGTTCTTCTGGGGCTACACGCAACTCATTGTAGAAAGTGTGATGCCAGATCTTCTCCATATCGTCCCAGTTAGTGACGATACCGTGTTCGATTGGGTATTTCAGGGTGAGGATACCTCTCTTGCTCTGAGCCTCATCACCGACGTAGCTATCTTTCTGGCCCATACCAACCATCACACCCTAGAAAAAATAGTTATGTACCAGAGTGTTACAATTAATATTGATGATAGCATTTCGCTGATAAAGTAGGCCTACATACACACCCCGACACTCCCACCTCTGCACCCCACATGAAATCAAGTCCCCACTATTACGGTTTGACGAGTTCTCTTTTTCTCTCCTCCATCCCCCTCCCCCTCCCTCTCCACCTCTCTGTCTGTCTGTCTATCTCTCTCATTATCTTGTTTTTCCCTTTTTTTATTATATATCTACATTCACACCCCTATACCTGATGGCGAGGTCTTCCAACAATAGATGGGAACACAGCTCTTGGCGCATCATCTCCAGCAAACCCAGCCTTGCACATACCGGACCCATTGTCAATGATTAAACCTTGCACGTCGTCCTCGTCCATTGTGTAACCCTAAGACGTATACAAGAAAACACAAACAAAATCAGTATCACGTAACCATGGTAACTCCTAAGAATAAAACAGAATACTTTATAATGGCTTCATGAATTGAGCTATTCTAGTTGAAATCCATACACCCTTGTGAAAGACATGACCTTAGGCCTTAATCTCCCACACAGGGAGTGTCAGTAGAACCACATTTGAAATTCACACTCCCTGTGTGGGAGATTATGGTCATGTTTTCCATAAGGGGTGTATGGATTTCAACTGGAATACCCATTGATTGCAATAAAATTATATTTATACAAATCAATACGTAAACAGTTTTCTTTTTTGCTAAAGAGATTTTTCCATCACCTTATTTTAGTTTGTTGAAACAAAATATCTTTATAGACTTAACAACCATTTTGCAAAAATGTCTAACTAAATGCGCAGTAACGGACGTTCAGGTATACGGTGCTGATTAAGTATTTTAGAGGATGCATGGCAATAAAATGAAGTGGCAACATAGGATCAACCCATACACAAATTATCTTCTCTAAAACATATTTTTTGGTCAAAACGTTGGTAAATAACTTGAAAACGTTTTAAACCGTTTGTAAGAAAAACAACAACAATATTGTCGAAATGTTTTTATAAAATGCTGTCTACTGAAGATAGCAAATGTTCTCTAGTGAAGAATGCTGTCTATAGAAGATAGCAGAATGCTGTCTATATACTACTGACTGAAGATAATAAACTGCTGTCTACTGAAGATAGTAAAATGCTGTCTACTGAAGATAGCAAATGCTATCTATTGAAGATAGCAAAATGCTGTCTATAGAAGATAGGAAATGCTATCTACTGTAGATAATAATAAAATAACATTAGGACCGTATGTTACATGTATAGAATGTTATGCATGAGGTTTTAAAAATGATGTCATTAAAACGTTTTATACCTTTTATATATCTCGACATTTAAACATTTTCTGACAACAAACGATTACGAAAACTTTGTATTTGCTGGGAATAACACTTTTTATTCTCTGCTGATTGTTATAGGCTGTACCAAACCGATGATTGGTACCCATCAGTTTACGTGCAGTGAATAAAAAGTACAAGGCTACCACACCCAAATTGAACCGATTAACGAAATAGATCCTGTACAAAATGAACTATTCCAGTTAAAACCCATACCCCTATGGAAGGCATGACCTAAATATCCCACACAGGGAGTGTGAATTTCAAATGGGGTTACGTGAATGGGTGGCTCCATTTGAAATCTTCACCCCCTGTGTGGGAAATTAATAAGAAAAAAGGTCATGTCGTCCATATAGGGATGATGTGTGGATTTCAAATGATACGGCCCAGTGATCAGATCATTGCAAGGGAGTGGAATGTTGTATTTGGAAGAAGTGGGATTTTTAATAAACATCAAAACTAATGGCTATTTATAATCTGAATTGAATAACATTAAAATGCATTATGTTTATGATATTGCACTATATCATTTTACTGTGGTATTATAGGCCTATTATATTTACATAAACTTTGTATGCATGTTAACCGCTGCTACTAATACAACACCATCCTCCTAGACGAACCCCTATCATATACGATCCATTGTGGGATAGAATTCCGTTAACCATATCATTTAATTAGCACTAAAAGCCTTGGACGTGATTTAATGCATTTACCCACCCAATTAGTCGGCAAATTTTATGCCTTAATAGGAAATAAAAACGAGCCTAATTTTATGTTACGATGAGTATTTTATATTGACAATAAAAGCATTTTGTAATTTGGCTGAATGTATTATTTTGAATCGCCTTATTATAAATTTTCAATATGTGACTGATTTTATAATATGTTTTTGCCTTGACATAATCTGGACAATTTTTTCTTTTTTCATTCCTATAAAAAATCTGCATTTTGTAAAATACACGTATATGAAAATAATGAAACTTTTGGTCAAATTGAAAACATTATGAGGGCGGGTGACGGGAAACTAATAATTTCATTTCATTAGCCTTATATTGCGAATTTAAAAAAGAATCAAAATTATTTGATATCAGAAGGACATTCATCGTATTCATAATGTAATTTGATGTATGTGATGTATCAGGTCCAACAAAAAATACTGTGCAAACGTTGCTATCCAATTCCTTAAAATGAAAAATACTAGTACGGATGGGGTTCGAACCCATGCGGACATACGTCCATTGGAACTTAAGTCCAACGCCTTAACCACTCGGCCACCGTACTCCAGATGTTTGTAACTCAGATAATGATCAGTAAATACGATTATAAAGTAAATACTTTTAAACAACCTTTAACCCCAAAGTAATGTAGCAGTAGTAGATGTGGGCATTGATAAACTACCTAATATCAGTAGTAGATATAGGCATTGATAAGCTAACAGATATCAGCAGTAGATGTGAACATTGATGAACTACCTGATATCAGCAGTAGATGTAGTCATTGATGAACTACCTGACACGAGCAGTAGATGAAGGCATTCGTAAGCTACCTGATATCAGTAGTAGATGTAGGCATTGATAAACTACCCGATATCAGTAGTAGATGCCAGTATTGATAAACTATGTGATATCAGTAGTAGATGCCAGTATTGATAAACTATGTGATATCAGTAGTAGATGTGGGCATTGATAAACTATGTGATATCAGCTGTAGATGTGGGCATTGATAAACTACCATATATCAGCAGTAGATACGAGCATTGATAAACTACCTGATATCAGTTAGTCGATGAAGGCATTGGTGAACTACTTGGTATCAGCAGTAGATGCCAGTATTGATAAACTATGAGATATCAGCAATAGATGTGGGCATTGATAAACTACCTGATATCAGCAGTAGATGTATGCATTGATAAACTACCTGATATCAGTAGTAGATGTGAGTATTGATAAACTACCTGATATCAGTAGTAGAGGTAGGCATTGATAAACTACCTGATATCAGCAGTAGATGTGAGTATTGATAAACTACCTGATATCAGTAGTAGATGTGAGTATTGATAAACTACCTGATATCAGTAGTAGAGGTAGGCATTGATAAACTACCTAATATCAGTAGTAGAGGTAGGCATTGATAAACTACCTAATATCAGTAGTAGATGTATGCATTGATAAACTACCTGATATCAGCAGTAGATGTGAGTATTGATAAACTACCTGATATCAGTAGTAGAGGTAGGCATTGATAAACTACCTGATATCAGCAGTAGATGTATGCATTGATAAACTACCTGATATCAGCAGTAGATGTATGCATTGATAAACTACCTGATATCAGTAGTAGATGTGAGTATTGATAAACTACCTGATATCAGTAGTAGAGGTAGGCATTGATAAACTACCTGATATCAGCAGTAGATGTATGCATTGATAAACTACCTGATATCAGCAGTAGATGTGGGCATTGATAAACTACCTGATATCAGTAGTAGAGGTAGGCATTGATAAACTACCTGATATCAGCAGTAGATGTATGCATTGATAAACTACCTGATATCAGCAGTAGATGTGGGCATTGATAAACTACCTGATATCAGCAGTAGATGTGGGCATTGATAAACTACCTGATATCAGTAGTAGATGTATGCATTGATAAACTACCTGATATCAGCAGTAGATGTATGCATTGATAAATTACCTGATATCAGTAGTAGATGTATGCATTGATAAATTACCTGATATCAGCAGTAGATGTGGGCATTGATAAACTACCTGATATCAGCAGTAGATGTGGGCATGGATAAACTACCTGATATCAGCAGTAGATGTATGCATTGATAAACTACCTGATATCAGTAGTAGATGTGGGCATTGATAAACTACCTGATATCAGCAGTAGATGTATGCATTGATAAACTACCTGATATCAGCAGTAGATGTGGGCATTGATAAACTACCTGATATCAGCAGTAGATGTGGGCATTGATAAATTACCTGATATCAGTAGTAGATGTAAGTATTGATAAACTACCTGATATCAGCAGTAGATGTATGCATTGATAAACTACCTGATATCAGCAGTAGATGTGGGCATTGATAAACTACCTGATATCAGCAGTAGATGTAAGTATTGATAAACTACCTGATATCAGTAGTAGATGAATGCATTGATAAACTACCTGATATCAGCAGTAGATGTATGCATTGATAAATTACCTGATATCAGCAGTAGATGTGGGCATTGATAAATTACCTGATATCAGCAGTAGATGTGGGCATTGATAAACTACCTGATATCAGCAGTAGATGTGAGTATTGATAAACTACCTGATATCAGTAGTAGAGGTAGGCATTGATAAACTACCTGATATCAGCAGTAGATGTATGCATTGATAAATTACCTGATATCAGTAGTAGATGAAGGCATTGATCAACTACCTGATATCAGGAGTAGATGCGAGCATAAGCTCACTGATAAGTAGATGAGGCATTGACAAACTACATGATATCACAGGAGATGTGTGCATTGATAAACTACCAGATATCAGTATTATATGTAGGCATTGATAAACTACCTGATATCAGCAGTATGTGGGTATTGATAAACAACCTGATATCAGCAGTAGATGTAAGTATTGATAAACTACTTGATATCAGTAGTAGATGTAGGCATTGATAAACTACATGGTATCAGCAGTAGATGTATGCATTGATAAACTACCTGATATCAGTAGTAGATGTTTGTATTGATAAACTACCTGATATCAGTAGTAGATGTTGGTATTGATAAACTACCTGATATCAGGAGTAGATGCGAGCATTTGTAAGCTCCCTGATAAGTAGATGAGGCATTGATAAACTACTTGATATCACAGGAGATGTGTGTATTGATAAACTACCCGATATCAGTATTAAATGTAGGCATTGATAAACTACCTGATATCAGCAGTAGATGTGGGCATGGATAAACTACCTGATATCAGTAGTAGATGTAGGCATTAATAAACATCCTAATATCAGCAGTAGATGTATGTATTGATAAATTACCTGATATCAGCAGTAGATGTATGCATTGATAAACTACCTGATATCAGTAGTAGATGTGGGCATTGATAAACTACCTGATATCAGCAGTAGATGTATGCATTGATAAACTACCTGATATCAGTAGTAGATGTATGCATTGATGAACTACCTGATATCAGCAGTAGATGTATGCATTGATAAACTACCCGATATCAGTAGTAGATGTATGCATTGATAAACTACCCGATATCAATAGTAGATGTAGGCATTGATAAACTACCTGATATCAGTAGTAGATGTATACATTGATAAACTACCTGATATCAGCAGTAGATGTATGCATTGATAAACTACCTGATATCAGTAGTAGATGTATGCATTGATAAACTACCTGATATCAGCAGTAGATGTATGCATTGATAAACTACCTGATATCAGCAGTAGATGTATGCATTGATAAACTACCTGATATCAGTAGTAGATGTGGGCATTGATAAACTACCTGATATCAGGAGTAGATGTATGCATTGATAAACTACCTGATATCAGCAGTAGATGTATGCATTGATAAATTACCTGATATCAGCAGTAGGTGGGCATTGGTGATCTCCCTGATATTAGCACCAGTATTATTAAGTAAGCGATGTATTTTTAACATCGCTTAAACATGTTTAAGGCGATGTTTACAGAGTAATCTGTCTGATGTATAAAGGATATGTCCCATGAGTGATGTAATTATTATGCTAACATAACTTTGATGGAAGTTCTCTTTTCCCAAAAATAATCGCATGCATGCAAAAAGTGGCATTCAACCCTCTAAAAAGAATATTTGCGAGCCTTGAACATCTTAATTAACATGAAAAAGTGATCTTTATGTTTCTTTCTAATTTGTACCTTCTTGATGTACATTTTTACCAAGAAAGGATGCGTTTATTTCGAATTGATTTTTTTGATGAGGAAAGGGAGTGACCCACATACCACCCATTTTACCTCGGCCTGCGTACGGATTTGTTATCAAATGACAAGGACATATCTGTTGTTAACATAAAAATTAAAATGTAGGGCTATATTTTATTTTTGCGCTTCTTCGATTGATGTATTAGGTGATCAAACCATATCAAAACAACCAAACAACGATGTGATGCATCATAAAAGCAAAATTTTTTGCAGAACATTTTGCACGAGTTTAATATGGGATTGGATAGCAACGTTTGCACAGTATCATATCAGACACATCAGAATGTATTCTGAATACGAGGAATGTCATTCTGATATCAAATAATTTAGATTTTTGAAATTCTCGATATAATATAAATTTTATTGCAAATTATTAAAATTTTATATTTTTGACATTTAACAGTCCTCTAGGGGAACTTTATAAATCTAATAATATGTACTTAACGTGTATGTAGCTGGGAGGAAAAGCCGTCCATCATTTGAATATTTTGACATTTCGTATTGAAGGTAAACATTTTCCCCCCAAAAGACCTGAATAAATTGGCCATAAAATTTGTATTATATCTCAAAAATCAATATTATTTGATATCAGAAGGACATTCTTCGTATGTTCAGAATGATGTATAGAGGTTATCCGTGTTCTATAAGCTGCATTATATCCTACCAGCGACTCCTATACCTTGTTTAGGACTTTCAAAAGAAGTACCTGCACGTGCAACCATGACTATTTCAAAATAGCCCGCCAAAGTCATGCAGGTAACTCCGAGGTCGTGCATTGAATTAGTTTGAATGAGGAATACTACGGGAACCAGCGCCTTTTGTTAGAAGTCACGCATGAGTAAAGTGGATAACCTCTATGTGATATCAGGTCCTCGCTATCCGATTCTTAAAAATATAAAAATACTAGTACGGATGGGGTTCGAACCCATGCGGACATACGTCCATTGGAACTTAAGTCCAACGCCTTAACCACTCGGCCACCGTACTCCAGATGTTTATACCACAGATAATGAACAGTAAATACGATATAGTATTAATATTAAACTATAATCTAGTCAACTGGACTTACTATTTTTGAGTGGGAAATTTTCACGTCCAATCCTGAACGCATCATCAGCCCTACTGATGTTGTGGCGGCAAAAGTTCATTGACCTGTGAAACGGATGTTGTAGTATCACAGGTCACCACCTTTGAGTTCAACCTGAGAGGTATCTTCCTGATCGCTGAACTGTAGGCCCCGGCCAAGTTGTGACGTAGGCCACCTCCCCTGTTAAGTGAAGGCTCCTCCCGTTTCACGTAAATCGCTTCTTTGACCCCTCTCTCAAACCATCTGCTTTCTCTGTCCAAGATTTTCACATCCTGGGTGTAATACGCACTTTATTTCATAGAGCGAACACTATTCCCTCTAGTGAGGACGCAAAGGAACAGGAACGGGAACATCTACAAAAAGCACTGAACCTTTGCGGTTATCGTAATTGGACCTTTCACAAAGCACTCGCTCAGACCAAATCTACCGACGAAACCGCTCCCGCACGTAAGACTCAGGATGACGGTGAGGTGACTCGCGGTAGGAACATCACGATCCCCTACATCTCCGGACTTTCAGAGAAACTCCGTCGGATTTTTCGTGACAAAGGGGTACCGGTATCTTTCAAACCCAAGAACACTTTACGTCAAGCGCTAGTCCACCCCAAGGATAAACAACCTAAAGACAAGCAAAGCAACATCGTTTACGCGATTCAGTGTCAAGACAGTGGATGCGAAGAGCTGTACATAGGGGAGACTAAACAAACGCTTGCTAAACGCATGTACCAGCATAGACGAGCCAGCACTGGTTGCGGTGACTCCGCCGTCTATACGCATTTGGACATTACAAAGCATTCTTTTGATAACAAGGATGTGAAAATCTTGGACAGAGAAAGCAGATGGTTTGAGAGAGGGGTCAAAGAAGCGGTTTACGTGAAACGGGAGGAGCCTTCACTTAACAGGGGAGGCGGCCTACGTCACAACTCTGGCCGGGGCCTACAGTTCAGCGATCAGGAAGATACCTCTCAGGTTGAACTCAAAGGTGGTGACCTGTGATACTACAACATCCGTTTCACAGGTCAATGACCTTTTGCCGCCACAACATCAGTAGGGCTGATGATGCGTTCAGGATTGGACGTGAAAATTTCCCACTCAAAAATAGTAAGTCCAGTTGACTAGATTATAGTTTAATATTAATACTGTTTACTACCTGGATGAATGATAATCTTCACAAACGTAAATACGATATAAGTATTTACACCCCCCCCCACCTAAAAAGTCCTTAATAATTTGTCATAAAATTTGTTTTATATTGCGAATCTAAAAAAAAAAATCAAAATTATTTGATATCAGAAGGACATTCCTCGTTTTCAGAATGTAATTTGATGTATGTGATGTATCAGGTCCAACAAAAAATACTGTGGAAACGTTGCTATCCAATTCCTTAAAATGAAAAATACTAGTACGGATGGGGTTCGAACCCATGCGGACATACGTCCATTGGAACTTAAGTCCAACGCCTTAACCACTCGGCCACCGTACTCCAGATGTTTGTAACTCAGATAATGATCAGTAAATACGATTATAAAGTAAATACTTTTAAACAACCTTTAACCCCAAAGTAATGTAGCCCTATATCACGAAGTTTTGATCACGCGTGAGATTTCCTTTTCTTTTACTGCGGACAACTGCAGTGGCGTAGGCAGAACTTCTTAGAAGGGAGGGCAGAGGGAGGCAACAAAAAAAAGGGGGGATTTACGAAAATGTTCAAAAAATGGTCTAAAATTACAACAACAAAAAATAACTGGAATAGATTTTAGTTAGTTAGCATATTAATGATATACATCATGTGAATCTTTGAAATCCCAGCAAACACAAAATGTTTCGTATTTTTAAAGGTGACACAAAGGTTGCCAGTAATGTTTTTTAATAACATTTTCCTTTTCCCTTCTCAAGAGTAAAAGTGCATTTATTCAAATTTAAACAGAGGTGTCATTCACAATTAAATCTTAATCATACACATTCTCTACAAAGTGCATAATAACATTTTAAAAATTGTAACGGTTGCCACAAAACATTGCATCATTTGCTTAAACAGATATTTTATATAGCATTTTGACAATATTTAAAAACATTGTTTGATATAGAATGTTTTAATTGGAACGTTTTCCCAAACTTGACATTTTTACAAAAGACTCATATTTTTACAAAAAACAGATGAGTATTTTGTAATTCTAGCATCCCCATTTTATAGTATGTTTGAGTAGACACAAAAGGCCTATTTTAATATAGTACTCAATAAGTGTTTGTTGTGCATGTCTTTGTGCGTCCAATATTTGTATTGAGGGAGAGGAGAAGGATATTAAATCACCACCAACAACAACAGCAACAACAATAACAGCAGCAGTAGCAACAACAACGAACCATTTAGTACAGTTTTGATTTATCACCCCTTTAATATTGACCAATTCACTGTAAATCTGAAATCAGTGTTTAGGAGCGTTTATATGTTTAATTATAGCATTATAAGTGTTTACCTCCTATCCCTTAACTGTATAAACACTATTAAAGTAGTGTTTAAAAGGTGTTGGAAGTAAACATTTTACAGTGTTAAGATAAGTGTTTCAAACCTAAACATTTTATTTTGTAAAGGAATACAGCTTAATTGGTAAAAAAATGAGAAAAAAAAAGCCGTGGAAAAGAAGCAATACTGCAGTTATTTTTAGTTCGCCAATGACCTGAGCTCGTCGGTATTCTAAGTGTATGCATATATTATATTCACAGATGCACTGAGTTACACGGTGAACAAGATAAAGATGGCGATAATACAATTTTATATATAATCAAATAATTGTATGATTTTATAATGTTTCTTTATACATATTAAGGTAAATATTATTATATTGGTAATTTTTCTTTCTTTTGTAAAACGGTGTTGATCTTAAGGGTACACGATGTATTGTTGGTCGAACCAGCCAAAAAAAATCGCTTCTCATTTATATCTTTATCAATATATTATTGAAAAATAACACTTTGCAATAGTTCATTCTACAAATCATATACTTTGAAAACTTGCTTGTTGTTAATGGGTTATGTACGTTTTACAAGAGTGTACTAGTGTTGTTGTTTCAACCCTCTTTACAACATAACTCAAGAACCACAGGACCTACAAAACTATATCTGTGATATTTGAATTCTTCTACACACTCACTATGAAATGATCAATGCAATTTTTGCCAAAGCTCATTGCCATTCGCAAGATGCTGTGTACTACCAAATCACAACACTTTAAAATAGTTGCTAACCTTAAATGCATAAAGCTTTTTCTTTAACGCTTTTAATATTAATACAGCCAAGAAAGAAATTAAAATCAACAAATAACAAGGGAGTGGCAGCGAGTTTAAGGTATAGCAACTTTTTTAAACTGTTGCAATTTGGTAGTTCACATCATCTTGCGAATGGTAGTGAGCTTAAGCAAAAATTGCATTGATCATTTCATGGCGAGTGTGTAGAAGAATTCAAATATCACAGGTATAGTTTGTAGGTCCTGCGGTTCTTGAGTTATGCTGTAAAGAGGGCTGAAACAACATTACTTTTGTAAAACGTATATCATAACTCATTAACAACAATAAATTAAGCAAGTTTTCAAAGTATAGAATTAGTAGAATAAACTTTTGCAAAACATCAAGGTGTTATTTTTCAATAATACGGTATATTGATCTACATAATAAAAATTGATTGTTTGGTTGCTTCGACCAACAATACCTCGTCTACCCTTAATACAGCCAAGAAAGAAAATAACCAACAAATAACCGGGAGTGGCAGTGAGCTTAAACACTGGTTAATTATGTTAACGATTAGTTAATAATGATGATAAATTATGGAGATGGTTCCATATCAATCTTCGCTATGTCCATCTGTAAGAATAATTACGTACCCGGGCTATTCCAGTTGAAACCCATACACCCCATATGGAAGACATGACCTTAATATGCTACACAGGAGGGTATATAGGCCTAAATTTCAAATGGAGTCACCCATTCAGGCAACTCCATTTGAAATTCACACACCCTGTATTGAGGATTAAGGTCCTGACTCCTGTCTTCCATACGGCATGTACGGGGTGTATGGATTTCAACTGCAGCATGGAATATATATAGTCCAATAATCAAGCGTGCATTAACTGAAGGAGGCTTAAATCTAGGAAAAATATCATGGATTACCGTACATAACGGGAGATATGCAGTTTAAAGTTATAAACAGTTTTAACGGGAGAACCACTTGTTCGGTTCCCCCAAATATATCTCCATTTCTTGTCCTGTGATAAAATACACAAACATAATTGTTCATTCATTTCAAGCTTTTAACAAGGCAGAAATACGTGTTAAGACCAAATGAAACCTTTCTAGGAGTTTTGACAGAGAGACATACATCAGGCATAGTGACAGACATACTGACAGATACCCACAACGCACACGCCCACACACCGACGAACGTATTCAATAAAATTGCTTGTTTTTCTCAGAGAGTCTTCAATGTCATTTAATATGCAAGGTAGCATCAATATCGCGTTACCAAAGTGGAAACCCTGGATCGGGAAAACGTACATTAGCAGCGTATTTGCTGTACAGTATAGTTGAATTGAGGTGAACAACATCTAAAATGATATGTAAACGGTCACCCCAGTTGTGGGTGTGTGGGCGGTTGTAGTGCCATGTCTTTGTGGTGTTATGTTTGTAGGGAGGGGGGGGGGCACGTAAGTGTAAACGGTCACCCCATTTGTGGATGTGTGGGTCTTTGTGGTGTTATGTTTATAGGGGAGGGGTAACGTAAGTGGGTGGGGCACGCGTATGTGTGGAGGGTGGTTGTGGTGCCATGACTTTGTGGTGGGGTGTGTAGTGCGCATAGGTGGGGTACGTTATCATAGTTATGTGCATATACAAGTCGGGATGTATGTTGGTGGGGGTGGGTTGGGTGTTTGTGCATTAAATGGGTAACGTATGTTGATACTCTTGCATCCGTGCACGCATCTTCATATTTCAGACAAATAAATCTCTGGGCACATATTATTTCGTTAATAATGCTATAAATATGGAACAGCTTGGATGCATCCCATATGACGCAATATCTTCCGGCACTTGTTATTCTAACTTATTGACAATATATCTTCATATAAACAATACTAATTGAAGATAACAGATTTAAGGCATCCAATACGATACTATACAAGCCGTGCATTAAAGTACTAAAATTTAAACTTACCGGCAAGACTCAATTTTGACAGGCGTGGCACTTCTGGTTGGTGTTCGAATCCCAAGCTGAACTGAATGATAGAATTTATTCTGCAGGAGGATATATCGTTCACTGTTTACAACATGCAGTAAGCCACAATAATTAGCTGTACGTGCGCCGACAATGTAATAGGTTGGGTTATTTCAAAACATAGACGGTATTGGTTGAACTCGGTTGTCATTAGCAACGTGAAATAGATAATGGACTCGGGTGTGACAAACTCAGGAGAACGGATGCAACGTCAGATCGAAGCCCTGTTACATGGAAAGCTGAGATGGGAAGCCTGTCATTTGTGTTATTGACTTTGATTCTTTGAATGAATGAGCACGATGAGTGCGTAAATGGGGGGGGCGTGAGGGGTGAGTGAATGGAAGAGAGAGGGGGTGAGAGCGTGGGGTGAGTGGGTGAGGGGATGCGTGAGGGGGGTGTTGAATTTGTTTGAATGAATGAATGAACAAATGAATGAATAAATGAATGAATGAATGAGTGAATGAATGAATGAATGAATGAATGAATGAATGAATGAATGAATGAATGGATGAAGTACGTACATCAAGTATAAATGTGATATTTCATCAGTTTAATTTATAGTTCAAATTAGTTACACCATTTTGTCCGCATATTCCGTCGGATATTTGCAACCCTGTTTTGTTAAATTATATCTGATTTAATTTTATTCACACAATTGCAGTGTAATATGGTGTTAGAAAATAGTCACGGTATATCTTAATCTATAAAATGTGCATTATTATGCTATTAATATGTATACATGCACAAAATAAGGTTTTATAGGTACAAATATGGTCCCTTCGTTATCTTATTGTTGCAAAATTGTCATAATGGCTAGCTCTATAACTAAATCACAAAAGCAAAATATCCCAAAGTGGCTCCAAAATGGAATGAAAACGGCGACAATGGTTTAACCCATGAGAACTACCTGCCGATTGGCCAAAAAGAAGTTTTCATTATCAATTGGCCCAATCAGCAACATTGTTAGAATAATTTCACCACTTAATAAATTGGGGTGAATCATTTGCAAAGCTCCATTCTGATTGGTGATTAAAGTGAAAATATCATGTAATTGACCAATCAGAGGCAACGTTAGATCGGCAGGTAGTGCTCAGGGGGTTAAAAGAGTTGGCTAAACCTTTAGCAGTTTCTGTACAGGCTAAACCTTTAGCAGTTTCTGTACAGTTTCTATGAAGTTGTGCAACATTCGCAAATATATATTTTTTAATATTGTTATTTAACAATTTTTAAGAATCTTCAAGTTGTCATATTCATTTTGCTGCCTTAAGGTCGGTCTTAACCCTGGAATTATGGACACTTTTGGGCCTCATTGACAAATCCATCTGTGAGATCAAATTTAGGCAAAAATGCTAAGATTAGAGGAAACCGCAAAACAAAAACGTTTTTGACTCAAATTTTTCGGGCCATGCACGTAACAAAACTTCATCAGTATTTTTTTTTAAATTAATTTTCAAAACCAGATATAAACACCTAGGACCCGTTTTTTTAAATTTTGTTTTTATTTTTATCAACTTCACCGAAAATGTTTGGGTTTTTTTTTGGGGGAGGGGCGTTTTTATGATTTTTTTTTACAAAATTGAGTACTGTTTAACCATTTTTGGTGACGATTTCTCAAAGTTGGTCTAAATTTTTTACTTAAGAATTACCAAAGGTTTCCAAAATTCCAGGGTTAAGACTAACCTTAAATAATAATACTATTTTCCTACAATTCGTATTATCTGTGAGATGCGTTCTGAGGGCTTTTGCTGTAGTTATCCAATTTAATTTGTAATCGAGATTGCCAACATCAAAGGCAGATTTAAATTCAAGGATATTACATCATCTTTTTTAAAACAAATTACATCAGAAAGACTGTCTTAGAGCTGTTCATATCCAGTTATTACTTTCCAAAAAGACAAAAAGATATATAATAACTTAAATAGAAACACTTAAACAAGCTTTTTACCTAGCTGGGGTTTACACCCCCCAGCTAGGTATTGTAATCGGTCGGGTCTTCCGCTGGAAACAAACCACTGTAATCTTCCCGTTTTCTTCCGCTGGCAACAAAGTTAGTACGAGGAACCCATACCGTAGTAGCTCTGCACAATAGGTAGATAGATAGGGCAGCACCAATACGAAAATGTCATACCGATAAATGATGTGTCTGTTTTGCCCGTTAGTTAGTACGAGGAACCCATACCATAGTAGCTCTGCACAATAGGTAGATAGATAGGGCAGCACCAATACGAAAATGTCATACCGATAAATGATGTGTCTGTTTTGCCTGTTATTTTAAGTTTGTGTTGCGAACTACAACAAAGTGAAATTGCACATGTTCTTTTGCTCATCTATCAGGGCACAGTTCTTGAACCCCAATATATTTGTATATTCATTGAATAACCTTCGACAATAATGGGTACAAAAAACTCATACCCTGTTCTCAAAATGCAATTATCATCTGTTCGTCATCCAAGCCCAGGGAATGTGTGTATGAGAGGATTGATGGCTAATATGATTTTGGAAGGGCTCAGTGGGAATTGAAAGGTTATTGCAAAAAACTTGAATAATAGTGACAGTGATTGGAGTACACTCTAAATTAGAAAGACAGAAGCAGTAATGGCATATTTATATAGGTTTTTTAAATAGAAATGTGATTTTTGATATGAACCATGCAGGTGTGTTAAAGGCACTCCTTAACAGTAATTGTAGTATAAATTTATGGGTTTAATATTATGTTTACTATTAAAAGTACTAGTATTAGGCTCTGGCTTATCTTTTGATTTTGATTTTGCACCCATATTTTACAGACTTTGGTGGTATGTTTGGAAACAGGGGATTAATGAGCCAGGCTTTAAAATGTTTAGCATTTATTTCTATAATATGTCCGACCTCTTTCTTTGTATTAATGAAAGTGTTCTCTGGCCTCTTTCTTTGTAATGAATGTGTTTTTGGCTTGATTAGTAATTCCAATGTTAGTACCGGTATATAAAACTATCAGATGTGTTTCCTTTGCAGTAGGAACTTTAATTCTTTCAGTGCCATTATCATGGCAGTTAATATCAAACTCTAACTAGCATTTGTTTACAGGCTCTATGTTTTGTTTAAGTAAATGATTGTTGAGGGATTTTCTTGTCTTCTGATGTTAGGGTTTTTTGTTTTATACTTATATCTTAGAGTAGGCCTATGTATCTTATTTTGTTTGATTAAAAACATCTTGCATTAAGTTTTATATTTGAATCCCAGTTCCAAATTTGTGTGGTTTAAAACATTAACAATTGGTGTTCTTGTATTTTACAGGGAAATTAAACATGGTTTAAGATTATGCGCAACACAAAAATAGCTTGCAAATGGAATAGGCCTACATGAATGCGGGACATGAATTCATTTGTTTTCCCTACCTTTTTTTTTGTTTGTTTATGAAGTTGGGGAAAATAGTATAAAAGCCTTTAAAAGTCTATAGTAATTGGAAACTGTAAAAGAAGTGCAAGAACCTGTTCATGATACCTCCGAGTCCACTGGTATACTGTGCGTGCGGAAAGCACTAAGGTGGTGCCACATTACATTTGATGTAGTATATATGTCATGGACTGTAACATTTGAGCTGTTTAACCCCCTTAATGCTCTGCATGCTAGCCATAGGCTTCAACATAAAAAGTTCTAGTTTTGAGATATTTTTTCAAAATATCAAGTCCTATCTTAAGAACCACTGAACCAATACCAGACTTGTTTGTACTCATTTTAATGCATATTTAATGCTGCTTCCAAATATGGTAATGAAAATAAACAATTATGAAATTTTAAAAAAAAAAATGAAACTTGTCGTCTGCAGTCGACACCCGCGTGGAGAGAGTTAAGGGTCAATTGGTCAGGGTATACAAGTAATATTGTAAATCATTTCTATTGCACAACCTTATGCCCTACAACAAGTTAAAACTGCATTTCCAAAAGGTTTCAGTGTTAGATGTTTTGGTCATCGTGGTATGATAAATGTTTATAAATGTGTACAGTTAATGGTACCAGTACATTTTATTGTTATCATGGTTATCACCCATTTGCTGTTTTCTGTAATCATGGTGATCTTGAATGAGAAATACTAGCTAGTACTAACAAGGTAAGACTGATCATAGTTTAATTAATTTAATTCTATTTAGTGATAGTTACAGGACTATTCATGGGTATTGGAATAATTCTGGTAGACCCTGCGCACAAGTATAACCCTAACCCTAAGCAACCCCAATTATAACCCTAACCCTAATCCTCACCGTTTATAAACCTAACCCTAATCCTAACCCTAATTTAAATTTAAATTATAAGGGGCTGTCATTTTCTTTGGAAGGGGGTCGTGAATATACTGGGGAGTGGGGGTCATAGAATTTTAGACCAATTATAGGGGTTATAATTTTTCAACACCCAAAATAGGGGTATAGAATTATTAAGGGCTGGTGACTCAAACTTTTCGCGCGCTGTGCATGTATTCTTGCACACAATCTTTCATTATATAATGCAAATATTTTGCGCATATAGCGCGCCTTCTTTACACACACAATTAAATTTTAACTCACTCCACACACTTTCTTTGCTCTAAAGTTTTGATGCGCTCCTCGCCTTTGTTCCGGCAATGATTAATGTGTCTTGAGTCTGTGTAGGTGGAAGTGGGTGGGGGGGGGGTCATAAAATTTTCGACCCAAGATAGGGGGGGTCTAAAAAAAATTGTGCCCGCGATAGGAGGGTCATAAAATTTTTACTCCGGTCACCGACCCCCCCCCGACGAAGAAAATGACATCCCTAACCAAACCCTAACCCTAAAACACAGGGTGCACAGGGTAAACCAGAATTATACCTGGGTAATAATAATAATTCCTATTCATGTTTTAGTCCAAGACACAATGTTTATCATCACCGTTCAACATCTTTATTAACCACTCCCGTTTACTAACTGCTCCTGTTTACTCTACTAGCTCCCGCTATATAGTTTTGAATAAAATAAACACACTATCTGTGGTCATCTTGTGACTCCCTACATTTTGGTCATCAAAAGTATTATGCCCACCCCCGTATTTTTCTTTCCGAAAATTTATGACCCCCCTGTAGGCCTATATTTGGGATCCTCCTTCCAACGAAAATGATAGCCCCCTATAAGGGGTATTTATGGGGCTCAAACTCAGTGACAACAAACCTCACAACCAGGGGAACATTTTGCAGGGGTCATGTCAAATCTTAGAATTGCTGCATTGTCTGGCAATATGTAGGGGGTACGGAGCTCAAACTCAGTGACAATGAACTTGATGAGAAGAGTAACATTTTGGAATATTTTGCATGGATCAGGTCAAAGGTCAGCTGGGGTCAAATCTTCGAATTTCAATATCTGGACATCTGTAAGGGTACGGGGCTCAATCTCGGCGACAACATCATGACCAGGGAACATGTTGGAACATTTTGCAGGAGCAGGTCAAAGGTCAGCTGGGGTCAAATCTTCGAATTTCCATATCTGGACATCTGTAAGGTGTGCGGGGCTCAATCTCGGTGACAACCTCATGACCTGGGGAACATATTGGAACATTTTGCACGGGTCAGCTCAAAAGACATCATTCTGGGGCCAAATCTTAGAATTGCGTTATCTGGACATCTGTAAGAGGTACAGGGCTCAAACTCGGTGACAACTCATGACCAGGGGTGAATTATGGAACATCTTGCAGGGGTCTGGTCAAAGGTCATCTGGGTCAAATCTTAGAATTGCATTTTCTGGACATCTGTGAGGAGTACAGGACTCAAAACTCGGTGACAACAAACCTCATGACAGGGGGACATTTTTGGAACATTTTGCAGGGGTCAGATACCTCCACAACACCAACATGCTCCAGCTAGGTTTGTGGTCTATGACCACCATTTGCCTCTAGTTATAATTCTTTTTTTACTCAAGAAAACATTAGATGTGATTCGACGCCAAAAAAATCAAAAATCAGAAGAAGAACAAATTATAAAACAAAGTTAAAAAAAACAAATACAAAAAAAAAAAGATTTAAAAATTTGTTTTTTTGTAGATTTTAGATTTTTTGTTGGCGTCGATGGGACACCGTAATACCGTACACGTTCGTCTAATGGCGCTATGGGCTCCCTTGACATAAACTTTTGACACTAACTAAAGGTTCCCTCACATAAAAATCCCACCAGTAAATAAGGGCACGTACCCTTAATTCTTGTTGGGATTTTTAGAGGAGGAAGCCTTCTATTTGTACATAAAAATTAATCCCAAGGCAAAGGAGTCCAGGTGCGCCATTAGGCGAACGTTTACGGTATAGTGATAAATCATATTTACTGTTGTATTCAAAAGTAGATTTTAAAACTGGTCAGAACCCATTCTCCGTCATCAGCGGTGTAATGCTGTTGGTTGACTGCCTGATGATTCTCTAGTATTAATTTTCTAGATGATGACAATGTCCATTGTGATGTTGTATTGCTCAGTACAGAAAGACATGGGAAATTAATTCCACGTTCAGTTTTTACAACTGTATGACGGCATGTACATGATTGATAAACATGCGAATACTAGAGTAACCAATGAGGGTGCTACTGCTACCGTAAACTTCGGAATACGAGCAACGGCTTACAATGCTTTCGGTGCTGCTGAATGTCAGTGCGTCTTGTACGACTCCTACGTCGTGCGGTTTAGATTCGTGAATTTACGGTACTATATAGGTTTGACCTATCCGTAATTATGTAATTTACTAACTTAAAAAAAATAAAGAACCTTATATTGTTTTGGATCCGACAAATTATTTAGTTCAATAGAAAGTTCTCAATTATCACAGTATTGCTTTTATAGTTTATGTGTTTTCTCATAATTGACATTTAACAAACAGAAAACTTCCTTCAGGAATGCTCCACTTTCTGCCAATGTCTTATGGAATACTTCACTTCGTACAGACATACACCACGTGCGTGTAGCTCCCAGGTATCTTGTGTTCCTCAGCCGACTTGAACCCGGCTTCCTTTACCGCTTTGAAGATATTATCCTTACCCCACCACCACCCAGGACCATCACCACAAGGTCTGAGCTCACTATCTTGGCCATAATCGTCTCTAATGTCACTACTTTCCGTGTGCTCACATTCATTATCTTTAGATTTCTTTTCCTCATGTCCATGATCATGACTCTGGTCAGGCTTGTCATGACTATGGTCATGTTGGTCATGACTATGGTCATCTTCATCACCATGGCCATGGTCATGATCTTCCATATTCATGATCAAATTAGACATATATAAGTAAGGAGCATTGACCAAATCTTTGTTATCCACCATCTTTGCGTTGCCTTTCAATTCGATCAAATTCAAGGTACCGTTCGGTTTCAAACTACGAAAGATTCCTTTCAATGAGCCACGTGGTCTCAGGCCGTGTATGGTATCTATGGTATACACGTGATCAAATTTATCAGACCACTCTGATGGCAGATTGTAGATGTCTTGTATATCATAGCAAACGTTCTTGAGTTTCTTGAGCTGTGCATCGGCTCTAGCTTTCTTCAAAGCTTCATCGTTGATATCGATTCCAATTACGTTGGAATTTGGGAAATTTTCAGCTATTACATTGGTTGCAGTGCCTACGTCACACCCAACTTCAAGTACGCTGATGCCCTTCTCTGCAGGAAGAAAATATGATATCTTTTAATATGCATGTCATTGAACAAGGTAAAAGTGTAACACTTAATATTATACAACTTAAAGCCATATTGTAATATTTCTATAAAAAAATTAGATTATTATATCCTTCCCATAAAATGTTAGGTTTTACTGTCAGACATGTCCCCTTTTAATTTGAACCGAACAACCCAGGTAAAAGAAAATTGGAATTTACTACCAGCGCCTATGCGTGTTACTCCGTCTGTCGTGCTACGGTACGATTCTTTGATGTGTGTGTATGACCGTCCTGCACGCCATGTACGCACTGTGTTATGAACATCGCATCCCGGTATCGCATACGCGTTCGACTAATATTCCCATCGTAATAATAAACCATCTTGTTCAGACGGTTTATTCAAAATCTCGGATTTTGACCAATCTACAGCAGGGATGATATATAGACAATTCAGAGTATGTTATAGACCATTCAAGTTAATTGCAAAATTTATATACACACCAAGCTGTTCACGAAGTCCTTTATTGGTTGGTACCACGCCATTCACCATGTGGCTTTGCATGAAATCAACGGAGAGATGCTGATACCAAGCCCATCCAGGACACTCATCATCCCAGCTTAAACCTTAAAAACAAACAGATTACAATGAAGAGAAGAAGCAGAGAAAGTTATACAAAAGCAAAAAGAGTGGATGTTCCAAGAGTAACAACTATATTAAAGTTTGTAGGAACCTTCTTATTACCTCAGCTAACTGAGCCCTCTTTTACTAAGATTCATGAAGCACCTTTTACAAAGAGCAAAAGGTAACACGACTAGAACAGACAAATTATTGATCAAATACGTCGCGTCAGGAGTTGATCGTAAGAGGCATAATGAGGCAGGTTGTTTTCATTTATTTCCTTTATGAAACTGATCATGCTTTATGATGCGGTACTTTTCTTGGGGAATTAATGAAAAGTATTTTGTCATTTATTGTATAGTTGGGCACGGTGGCGCAGCGGTCTAAGACTTCGACTTACTAATAGCTCGAGGCCATGGGTTCGAATCTCCGCGGCGTCAACGTGTTGTCCACGTAGGCAAGGCTCTTCACACCTATTGCCACTCCCCATCTATAGGTGTTACAAATGGATGCCGGCTTTATTCAATGCCGGGAAGCTATGGAGAAGATGTCGCGATCCCACCGCAGCTAGCAACATCTGACATTACAAGGAGTCGGACCCAATCGCACACCGACATCGCCCGGTTAATATAATTACATTATACAGCAGAGACACTGAAATGAATACCCGGGATCGATACACGTGAATGTGCTATGCAGACATTGATATTCAGACGATAAATCTTTGGATACCGGGGTAGAAAATGATGAATATCTCCCGTAATTGATTTAGTCTAAAGAAGCCAGATTTTGTTCCTTGCACTTGAATATATGTGTTTAACGGATTTGATAGTCGTTAGCTTGCATCTTGAGAAAGAACCATTGTGTCTTGAACTCGAAAACTGACAAAAATATTCTGATTTTATATGTGCCGAACTATAACGCAGCGTATGGGCTAGCTGCACTCACTCGTGCAAGCAGTCTAAAAGCATATGACCATTGACCTCTTAATGGCGTATACATGCTCACTCACACACAGAGAGGTCAATTACCAGGCTATTGTCAGTAGCCCTAGTCGGATGTCCCTCGGCTCATTGTGCGTCTCAAAGGTCGGAACAAAATGGCCATGCGTGGCTGTGGATTCAACCTACCATGGCGATTTCTGCCATGAAGATATCGGAGCGATGACACTGTGAATCGCTTCCAAAGAGTGATGGACACTCGGCCTGAGAACACATGTTCTACTGATAGTGCATTTTACTTAGGACAACGGACAATTTACCTGTTATCCCTTTCCCTCCAACTTTCATAGCGGTTGGCATCTGATCAAAGTCTTTCATCAGTACAGGAAGACCACAAGCATACTCCGTGTAGTTGGTCGCCCCGGGTGTCCCTTCAGTAAGCGCATTCCTGCGATGCATTGGCAGGAAGAATTTCTCTCCAGAACTATCGAGATCCACAATACCTGGTGCTACAACAGCACCAAGCCATTCCTTTACAAACCTGTAGAATTAATGTAAAACAGTGCGTAGATGTGTCAGATCTTGTTTAGAATCGTTCATTACACGCCCAAAGGAACACAGTAAAATTATAATTTATACATGCGGTAAACGTATCAGAGATGGTGAGTCCAAACGCATCACAATTACACTCATTTTCTAAAATTTCCTACCCTACAAATTCAGCCTTTGGCGCACCATAGAACAGTTGGTGCCAGTACTATGTTCCATCGAATGTACTATGATAATGCTCCAGAGCTCTGTGTGCCAACTACTACCTGACCAGCGCCATCTAGAACGGGTACGCAGTCTAGGCGCCAACCCGGCAGCTTTACCATAATGATAATAGCTGTTAATACCTTGATATTTAAAAATAATAATGACACACTACACAGATGACTTCTTACTTAAAGGCCTTGACATTCGTTTAAAGCAAATTTTTGGTCAGTTTCTTACTTCGGTTTAAGTCCAGCAGCATCTGCTATTTCTTTGGATGTCTTGGGTTCGTCAAATGTACACATGATATCCCATAATCCTGCGCGGTTACCAAGAGCCAACGCCAAGCAAACGTAACCTCCCATCACAATGTCAGCCATCTTGGATGAAAAGTCCTCTGTAGTTTCATCTCGTGATGCCATTATGGATCAACCAATCAGCTGGTGGATATGTGAAGAATATGCGAAACGAAATATGAAAAACAAAGCAAAGGAGGGTAATATGGTTAAATAAATCTTGATCACATTCCGCTATTCCATTTAAAATGCACACGCCCCCTATGGGAAATTTTGGAAATATCTTTCAAAAGGGGAGTATATTTCGAATGGAATGAACACATACATTAGGCAGTTCCATTTGAATTTCATACACGCTCTGAGAAAGATTCAACCTGAATCTTTCACAGATGGAGGTTGAGTTTCAAATGGAGCTGCTAATGTGATCATTCCATTTTACCCACACGAAAAATCTTTCGTACCGTGCATGCACAGATCACTGACAGTGACGCAATCAACCAATCAGCAGTTGGAAAATCGTTAACCCAATGACGTCATCGCTGCATTTTCATTGATAAAATTCAGAATCGTTCAAAAACACGAGTTTTTAATTGCAAATATTTATTTTGTGTGTGTATGAATGTCATTGTCTATCTCGAATTAACATCGTGTATTATCGTAGCGTTGAATGCAAATTTGGCGGTTCTCTTGTTTTTTGAAACATTAAAAATCCATCTTTCGCATGGCCGGTGTCTGGAGGGGGTGGGGGTGTGTGTGGGAACGGTGGTCAGCTATGCACGCGCTGCATGCATAAACACTAGTACTGCTGACTGAGTGTACCAATCGTAGCAGGGTGTAAAATATACAATAAAGTCAATGTTTAATCTCAACTACGTTATGGGGTGAATATAAGCATTTGAATAATTTAACAATAATTTGAACCTGAAAAATAAATGAACATGAAAGTTCATGAGTGAATTTTCAACATATTTGACTGTTGGATAAATATGGGTGCTGCAGCTTGGAGCTAAGGCAATATGGCGCATTACTTTGAAGTTGGTAATGGGTAAATTACTTTGTGCCCTGTGGAAGATATTTCCGAAATCTCCCACAGGGGCGTGTGGATCTTAACTGGAATAGCCCACTGGGTGATTCAGGAAAAATGTGGCTACTTAGAATACCCTACCATTTTGACATTCATCAGTAATTTGCGTATGCACCGTTCTTTAAAATTACCCATTGAATGGTAAGCTACACTGTTAGAAAACTGTAAAAAAATCTGTTGTGTAAACAATTTTACACAACATCTGTACCCAACATTGTGTTGGTTCCCCTAGTTGAGTAACAGTGCCATTTTATCCAACCTCTGAAAATAACGCAATGTTGGGTAAGCTTTACCCAATGTTGGGTTAAATGTTTTAATGTTTTACTAAACGGTCTTTTACCCAGTGTTCTAACAGTGTATTTATTTATATACATTCCGGATATTCTATGCTTTAATCAACTGTCCGTTTCATACTAAAAAGAAAAGTTCTTCTCTTTTTGAATTTCTTTTATTCACCCTGTAGCATTTGTTATAGACAACTATTTTTTATTTACACAGATCGACAGACCTTTGTGAGCGGAATCAGATCCAGGTCAGCGACGTCAGTTTGGTGAAATGAATGTAACGCTTTGATTTCAAACAAGTTCAACCCACACCAGAACACAGACCTAATGTGTTTGCACACTCAATAAATGGGTGTCAAAAAGGTATGAAAACAGCAATAGTGTCGAGCACGGCCCCGAGTGGTGTTTGAATTAAGGTCTGTACAACACTTTGCTAATCAATAAGGCGTTCGACTATATGGACCGAGGGGTTCTGGGTTCGAACCCTGGCGGTGGTTCAGTATGCTTTCGTGGAATAACAATTTATCGATGTTTTGAGGAAAAATTTCACCAACAAATTTTTAACCAGTGTTTTGAGTGTGTAGACTATGTTTGAATTTTTGTCTGGGAATATTTCACATGGCGCCTACCATAGCTTACATCAGTGCACACACCCCCACACATTTCGCCTGAAAGTCGCCTTATAGTTTCCCTTTTATAAACCTATGGAAACCTATTTAAAGGGCATTTCGTGATCCACAGCCTCATCCCCCACTTTTCTCAAAAAAAGTTGAGATTTTTATATCACTGGAAACCTCTGGCTACATAATGTTTATGTACAAAATATTTCTTGCAGATTAATTCGTTTTGCAAAGATTTCGTGAAATTTGAATTTCGTTCTGGTGCACCAGAACGAAATTACAACGCATTGTCTTTGGAGCAGTGTAATACACATAATCATGCATAACTCGCGAACGGCCATGTGTTTTGAACTCGCCACCCGTAGCGTTACATCACAAATATATGAATTTTACACCAATTGAGTTTCAAATTAGAATATCTCCACAATTATCAACCCTAAACTAGCAAAAGTATACATTTTTGGAAAGCTGAAGGCATAAGGAATGTAACAATACATATTTCGACTCATTATACAGGGTGACCTTGAAGTTATACAGGGTGGAATAAAAAAAAAAAAAAAAAAAAAAAGGGTTACTTAATGCATTGCTTATTACTAACTTGCAGTAATAAACTGAAAGTAAATAACATCTATTTAGTTAGAGGATAGGGGGAGCCTACAGACTTTGGAAGATAAAAAAATCACAGCTGTTTGGTAATCTCGGAATACAGGGTGTCCCAAAGTATGTTAGAATTTTTTACAATTCATCATATTTTGAACTGAATCGTTTTACCCCTAACCCATACAGGAAAATTAAGTCCATATTTAGATTCCTCATCAAATTTCCTATCAGAAAATATATACTTTGACTATGATAGGATAAGTAATAAAAATTTTACAGCCACTTTAAATTTTAAAGACATCCGTATTACTTACTACAGTGTTTAATATGAAAACGGGTGGTTTCGTACGTGAAAGTTTGAATTTTATAGACTAAACCAATCATCAAGAGTTCAAAATGATTAAAAATAATTAGCACAATTGTTAAGCTGTAAATTAAGACCAAAACCAAGTTTATAGCCCCTGTAGCAGTGAATTTATTCAAGTTACACACGTGAAACGTCGCGTTCCCATAGAGTTTGTGTGTACCGCTTCCCCCCCTCCACCACCCTGACTACTCGCAATTCAATCGACCACAGCTTCGTTAGTTGAGAAGCTATATTGTTCATATTTACAGGTTATTTAGTGGTATTATTTAGCTTTTAAATCTTTTTGTTTAGCCGAGGTATGATGAATTGAACAGATCACAATTTGAAAATACGTAACACCACCACCCTTTTTGGGTGGCGAGTTCAAAACGCGTGGCCGAACGCAAAATCTGAATCAACTGAAATTTTGGGAATAGACCTTTTTCGTGGATATGTACTGAAAAATGACATAAATAGAGGATGCTAGGATCACGAAATACTCCTTTAAGCCGAATATGCAGGGCAGCAAAATTCCCTGAGATATGGATTTAGGCTACTGCTACTGGAGCATTTTATGTTGGTAACATCTCAAACTTGCCCCAACATCATGATAATAAAAATAACAGTTTTCATATGAAGCTCCGTGATTTGTCAAACATTTATGCTGTTAATTCATATGCATGTTTAGTAAATAAAATTAATGTATCAAGAAATTCGTAAATACCTTCATATCATTGTCCTGTTTCAGCACAGCTCTTTTTCAGCACGGTCTGTTGGAGCTGCACGCCAGCATGCAGCCCAATATAGCATATTTTAGGGGGGCCTAATTCAAATTATGGGCCTATCATAATTGCAATATAATTATATTGATGTTGATATTGTAAAACGTTTTTTTAATATATACTTACAAAATACGCAAAAAGCTATAGAGCTCTATAGCCAACTGCATGCATGAGATATCCACAACACAATATTGTACATCCAGAGAAATACACAACTACAGTTGATTCAATACAGTGGCTGCTTTCTGCATATCGTATAGCTGATTTGACATTATCAATACCTTTGAACTTAAACCCATATAGGGTGTTTCAAGTGTTTTATTATCTTAGTGATAACTCGTGTACGCGTGTTTTGTTGTTGCTGCTGTATTCAAGTAATCAGATATATGGTTAATTTTGTTATTTTTGTAGGATTTCACTCGAATACAGGTTGGTTTAAAACAAAAATGAAATCCAAGTTTAAAGCAAAATATAACATACTTCCAGACGTTATGTTTTATTTACATAGTAGCCTATTAAAGTATACACCTTAAGGATAAATTCATCCCCGTTGATATTGGTATAAATCCTACCTTTATATTGACCAAAATATGACTGGAAATTTTGTTTGTACTAGCAAAAACGGCCAATTTATTAACAAAAGTTTTGTATTAGTAAAAGATGCCACATGGTCCATCTGTTTTAGTTAATTTTCGTGCAACATTTTTAGACAAAGGTGACCAGGCCCTTACGCGAACGGGAGGGGATGGGGGTGCGGTCGCCCCAATTTGCAAAAGTGTTTAAAGTCAAAAATGGTCCAAATTTTGGAAAGAAGGTCCACTTTTCACAAAATCGCCCCCCCTGGAAAAAGTCCCTTTCAAAATCAGCACCCCCCCTCTTCTGACGGTACGGGCCTGAAGGTGACAGCCATGTTAAAATGATTTAAAATGATAGTCCTACTGACCGCAGTGGAGCTAAGGAGCTGTGCAATAACAGAGGCTCCGGAAGATTTTGAATATTGGGGGGGCCCAAAATTTGTGGCCTTCTCCGAGGCGCGAAACGCTGAAGGGGTGGGTGCGGGAGGGGGAAGCTTTTGACATGCATACATTTTTACATGAATTGTACCTTACATTTTGTATTATACCCTAAAATAATGAATTTTACCTTAAAATTATGAATCTGACCCTAAAATTATGAATTTTACCTGAAAATTTATGAATTTGACCCTAAAATTATGAATTTTACCCGAAAATTTATGAATTTTACCCTAAAATTATGAATTTTACCCTAAAATTATGAATTTTACCTCAGATTATTGGGGGGGGGGGGCTCTAGGGTACTTGGGCCCCCCCCACCAAAATTATTGAGGGGGCCGGGCCCCCCAGGCCCCGGCGGTTCCGGAGCCACTGAATAATCATGTGTCCGGATGATTTCTCAAAATGATCTGCCCCAAATCACTTCCACCGTTTCGACACTTGGCATGCCCCAATCACTTCCACCGTTTCGACACTCGGCAAAAAAAATATTTGCCCTCTTTTGACATGCCAAACAATCTTTGCTCCCCCATCTATGCCAAAAATCGCTTTCCCCGCTTTTGACCTGACAAACTAACTCTTTAATAATAATTCACCACTCCGGGGTACACATATTTTTTGTACCACTCCTGAGATATTTGTGTTGAAAAGGTGCAATTTTTGTGATTTTAATTACCTCTTTTTACCAACGCATTTTTTTAAATGGTCAAAAGGGATCAAAATAATCAAACAATTACATTTTCACTCGAAATGTATTTTATGAAGTGATAATTTTTTTTTTATAGATATTCAATATCCATAATTTTATCATGTCATGTACACTCTACAGTAAAAAATAGACAAAAATATGAATCAAATACTGGACTCACCAACGATTTTTTTTCAGTAACGTTGCGACCCGTTCACCGGGTCTTCATCAGACTGCGCAGAGACTTGACTGACTTGACTTGACTTGACTGACTTGACTTGACTTGACTTGACTTGACTTGACTTGACTTGACTGATGGCCTCCGTTTCCTGCTATCACACGCCTGGGACCCCACCGTGAAACTACTTCCTCGCCGATTACCATCACGTGACCAAACCATCAGTCAAGTCTCTGCGCAGTCTGATGAAGACCCGGTGAACGGGTCGCAACGTTACTGAAAAAAAATCGTTGGTGAGTCCAGTATTTGATTCATATTTTTGTCTATTTTATACTACTGGATGACTCAAAACATTCATAATCTTCTACAGTAAAAAGTTTTTACTCCATTTAGTTCAAAAAGATATGGCTAAAATGTGATATGAGAAATATTCTGAGTTAAATTAGTTTAGGCCCTATTTGTTGCTATGGAAAACGGAAAAGAACGAGCGGGTTACAAATTTGATAACATGGCAGAAAACTTTCCAGACTCTTCTGAACATTTTGATTCAGTCCATTTGAAACATCTGTCCAGGGCCGGATTTGCCAATGGGCCAGGTGGGCCTGGGCCCAGGGTCCCCAAAATGTGGGGGCCCCTATGTGGCCATATGTTTTTTAGCCCGAAAACACAAATTATGTTTTTGACCAAAATATGCTAAAATTGCACAATTTGGCTTGGCGCGCACTGGCTCGTTGCATAATAAAATTCACTTTCATTTTGGGCTCAAATGATCTGAAATTGAAAATGTTCCCGCGCTTCGCGCGCAATATCCTAGTAAAATCGATGTTATAGTAGGTCCCCTATTTGTAAACCAAAGCTTGACCACTCTAGTGCACATGCCTTCCTCACGGTGAGTTTGGGGCCTCCGAATTTTGGCCTGGGCCAGGGCCCAAAAAATGTAAATCCGGCCTTGCATCTGTGCAACGACACAAAATATTTCATGGGGTTGAGGTCGATGGCCCGAAGCTTAGGTTCATTAGTCCAAAACCCCAATGGTCATTATATTAAAAACCAAAATCCTTCCTCTAACCCCCATCCTAACCTATAATATAAGCCGTAATCCATATCCTAAACCTAAACCTAAAACATTACCTATATAATCCTAATTATAACCCCAACTCTTAATTCTTATCCTAACACTTACAGCTAATTACCTTAATCCCAACTTGGGTTTAATATCCATATAACACTAACCTTAAAATAATCCTAAACATAGTTCTAACCCTAATCTGAACACTTACCCTAACCATGATCCTAAACCTAACCCTAATCTAATCTTAACACTGTCCTAATCCTAACCTTAAATGCACATGCACTAAACCATAACTTTAACCCTTATCGAACTAATACCCTTCGGAAAAAGGGACTGTTTCCAGAGGCTCCGGAACCGTGGGCCCGGCCCCCTTAGTAATTTTGGCGAGGGGGCCCAAGTACCCTAGGCCCCCCCAATAATCTGAGGTTAAATTAATAATTTTAGAGTAAAATTCAAAAATTTAGGATAAAATTCATAATTTTAAGGTAATATTCATAATTGTAGGTATAATTCCAAAGGTACACTGAAAAAATTATTGGTGTCATTTTGACACCTTTGGAGTGTCGCACTGAAAATGACACTCCATAGGGTTCAATCTGACTCCTAAGTAGGTGTTATTATCATTGACAACAGTATACGTGTCAATTTACAATAACTCCTTTGAGTGTCTTTCTGACACCTCTGTGTGTCATTTGTCAATTTACACCGACAATGGTGTCAAATTAATTTGAACGCCTTTCAACTGACTCTCAAGGGTGTCAATATGTCTCAGATGATTGTCAATGGCAGATGGGCGTCATGAGACGATGACACCAGACTTGGAGTATTTTTGACAGTGGGTGACATGACACCGCGGAGCGTCAGCATCTGTCTGTTCACGTGACCGTTTGTGCCGCGAATTTCTTTTCTCTCTGCGATTCGATAGTCTGGAAGTTGCAACGACACGTAGAAGCACTGATAAAAAGGCGAGTATTGCTTGTGTTATTTCAAATATTTTTAATAAATCGGCGTTATTTAATAAGCGTGTAACTCTACCGATGATAAGGAGTAGTATATTAAATGTAGGAGCTGATGCACTGTATCCATGATGATGTGTTGCATGTCAAAATTATTGTAAGCTTACATGCACATTGTACATTTATATACTACATGATGCATGCACACCATGTGCGTTAATTCATATACAGTACCAATATTGCATTTCGCTATTATTTAATGGCTATAACGTAGATTGCCTGGCGATCGGAGTGTTATCGTCAGAGCACCTCGGACTAGTACGGTAGTGTGTGTGCGCCGACTGAAATCATTGTGAGTTGCGATTTTGTTGTCAAACCCTTACGAAGCATTAATTTGGTTCGTGTGAGATAGTGTATCGGTATGTTCTGATATCATCGTCGCACTCTTCCGAAGAACCAATTTGGTCCGATTTACAAATGTAACGCTACGCGATGAGTTTTAGCTTGTTTCAACCAGCTACGTAACTAAATAAATGCTCTACGGGCCAAAATTTCCGATAAAATTCTACATTACATATAATTTTATGTACCGGGTTCCGTAGCAATTTACGGGTTCCGTAGCAATTTACGGGTTCCGTAGCAGTTAACGGGTTCCGTAGCAGTTTACGGGTTCCGTAGCAGTTTACGGGTTCCGTAGCAGTTTACGGGTTCCGTAACAGTTTACGGGTTCCGTAGCAGTTTACGGGTTCCGTAGCAGTTTACGGGTTCCGTAGCAGTTTACGGGTTCCGTAGCAGTTTACGGGTTCCGTAGCAGTTTACGGGTTCCGTAGCAGTTTACGGGTTCCGTAGCAGTTTACGGGTTCCGTAGCAGTTTACGGGTTCCGTAGCAGTTTAGTTTACGGGTTCCGTGGCAATTTACGGGTTCCGTGGCAATTTACGGGTTCCGTGGCAATTTACGGGTTCCCTGGCAATTTACGGGTTCCGTGGCAATTTACGGGTTCCGTAGTCATTTACGGGTTCCGTAGATGTAGTCATTCACGGGTTCCGTAGCAATTTCACGGGTTCCGTAGCAATTTACGGGTTCCGTAGCAATTTACGGGTTCCGTAGCAATTTACGGGTTCCGTAGCAATTTACGGGTTCCGTAGTAATTTACGGGTTCCGTAGCAATTTACGGGTTCCGTAGCAATTTACGGGTTCCGTAGTCATTTACGGGTTCCGTAGCAATTTACGGGTTCCGTAGCAATTTACGGGTTCCGTAGCAATTTACGGGTTCCGTAGCAATTCTACGGGTTCGTAGCAATTCTACGGGTTCCGTAGCAATTTACGGGTTCCGTAGTAATTTCTACGGGTTCCGTAGTAATTTACGGGTTCCGTAGTAATTTACCGGGTTCCGTAGTAATGCTAAAATAACATACCGGTATATTCCGATTTCAACATCAAGTTCTTACGAAAGACCATATTGGTTTTGTCACATGCGTAAGTTACGTAACAAAACGCAAAGAGTTTTCGCTTGTTTTTACCAGCCACGTTACAACATTTTCTGCGGGGCCTAAAATCTCGATAAATTCTAGATTTCCATGTTGCCCGTAGTTCTTTGCGATGCTGAAAGTTACTGGTTATTGCGCCAAAAACCAATCACATCTGGACTTGGTCTTCACACACTAAACCATGCCCACTGAATAAGAATGTGCATGAAGTACTATTATTAGAGGGTTTGAAGTGTAACAATACCCTGCATTTAGTGTAAATTCTCCACAATCATTAATGTTTTCTATTTATTTGTAATCTTATTTCACAGACACCATAAATGCAGTATCAATTTTATCAGTGACTGCCCATCTTCATGAACAAATAGGAGGGCTCTTCATAAAGAAGGATGAACCACTTCCGTCAACAGCTATAGTCGTGTGGGAAGGAAAGAAGATCAATGTAGCAAGGTACACCATATATGTGGACAAAATACCTGTAGGAGAATGGCCCACGCTTGTCAAGGCTGCGGCAGGGCTTTTGGCAACTTACTATGTTTTCAATCTAGAATATCCAAGAGGATTAAGAAAACACTAACTTTCTTACAGAAATGCATAACAGGGTTGAATGATGCTGTCAAGAAACCTCTCCCTGTTGTGTCATTCTGGCAGAAGCTTCTGAAAAAGTGTTAAGTGGCATCTCGTAATGATGAGGTTTGAGGTTTGACCATGGTTTCATGGCCAAAAGTCCTGGGGGACACTTCCATCTGAAATGGATATAGGTGTAGGGCCAAGGGCCAAACACTTTTGCACTAAGGAGCTTTCGGTGGGAGAAAACTGAGGAAAAATTATGCACATAACAACGTCACACATAGGCAGGGAATTAGTTTTTTACAAACTGAATTTTTTTTTCTGAAATTTTGTTTTTCAAATTTGGCTCGCTGTGTTGGCCACTAAACTGTGGTCAAACCTGGAACCGCCTTAACCTTGTCTTATTCAGGATGTGGAAAATCTACACTTAAAGTTGAATAATTTAAAAGGGCATTTCGTGATCCACAGCCTCATCCCCCCACTTTTCTCAAAAAAAGTTGAGATTTTTATATCACTGGTATACTCTGGCTACATAATGTTTATGTACAAAATATTTCTTGCATATTATTTTCGTTTAGTAAAGATATCGCGAAATTTGAATTTCGTTCTGGTGCACCAGAACGAAATTACAACGTATTGTCTATGGAGCAGTGTAATACACATAATCATGCATAACTTCAAAGCATAAAATCGGAATCAACTGAAATTTTGGGAATATGCTTTTTCGTGGATATGTACTGAAAAATGTCATAAAAAGAGGATGCTAGGATCACGAAATACTCCTTTAAGCTAAAAATGTTAAAGTTTAATGTTGGATAGTCGTACTGTTGTGTCTATTAACTTTAATAGACAGTCTTTTTTTATTCATTATTTGAAATGTAGGATTTTGAAAAGTCATGAAAAGAAATGTTTTCAAGTCATCTTTGGTCCTAACAAGATTTTTAGGTCTCAAGTTCTATACAATGTTGAACATTCTCCACTTGCAAACAACAATAAATTGATTTCCTAATGAGTGAAACCTTTTGAATGGATGATTCAAAATTTGGGGCGTGATCAAAATCAATGACACTGCAGCTCAACCCCATACTTTAAGACTATTGACCTACCATATTGATCGCAGTCAATCTGCATCTTTTTATCTTAACTTACAGCCTTTCTACTTGACCTGTAAATTAGGATAATGAAGTCTTCCAAAAATTTCATTAGTATTGATAACCAACATTTTAACTATCATTTGCAAAATTCCCTCGAAAAGGTTAAATTTAAATAGATTTGTAGGTTATATTCATATCGTATCTTTGGAAATGTGAAAATCTTATTGGGTCTAGGGATGACTAGAAATATTTCTTTATTGACTTTCCAACTTAAAATTGTAAGGTTAGAGTTTACAATGAAAAAATTGTTATATTCTTTTTTGACCAGTTTATGAAGAATTAGAAATATTCAAATATACTCAGGTCAAAAAAATTCCCTTCCATACCCTCATGCGGGGTTTTCTTTACGTGTGAAAGTGTGCGTATTTACGCGCTGGGGCACAAAATGTACTGCTTAAAACACATGGAGCCGCTATGTCAGCACGTATAAAAAATACAAAACGTACGCACTGAGCAGTACTAGTGCAGTGTGGTTATATACAAATGTCACCGGATCTGACAAGAACAACAGCCCTTATGTTCATGAGCCCATTGGGCTGACAAATTGGCAAACAGATCTATAGCTACACAACCGCACATTGGTTACACATTGCCATGTACACCTCTGTCTTCATATTCATGATATGATCCCCACTATATTTATATTACCATGTACCGATTACTATTCTGAATACAGCATTATTATGATGGTTGCAGAAATTAAATGCTGAAAACTCTCTGACAAGTGGTTTGTACCCCCTTAGGTGAAAATTTTGCATTGAGTTACGCATAAAAAAAAAAAAAAAGCTGATGACAGGCACTTGAACCTTAAAAAAAAAATCATGTCTGTAGTAAAATTTTAATTTTTTCCCACGCAATTAAAGAAAAATAAATTTCATGATTTTGAAGTAAAATAATGCCATTCGTTTTAGAAATGATCTTATATAAATGAATATCCATCAGCTTTGAAATGATCTGTTCTTTGAATATTTTGTGTTACAAAATTTGTTTTGCAGGTCAGACAAATTATAAGTGTTAATTGAGAAAGGTTTTGCTAAATTTCTTGCAATGAATTGATTGTTTGCAATGGTTGCACCATTATATTGTAAGTAATCAAACAATTTGATTAAATTTAGTTTTAATGTTAAACAACTATTTGCAATCAATGACTTTTGACAAAATGGCTATGTAACCAATTTTCTGTTTCTAGCCATAACTTTTATTGAATTCACTGCTGTTTGTGGGAATGATAGCTAAAAGAGCACACATCTGCAAACAATAGAACCTTGTAGCACCACATGAGCATTCATCAGGACCAGCTTTTGTGAGACACTGTATATTGTGCACTCTTGCTGAATCGGGTAGCATTAAGGCCCAAAAGTCAAGTCATTATTCACCTCCGAACTTGCAATATGTTCCAAATATAGGGTGAAAATAACTTTCGGTGAGTGAAACTATTTGTATTTACTCATTTATTTTTTTTATTACTGCATACCTGCCAACTGTCGCGATTTTATCATCGTTCAGATTTTCGAGTTTAAAAATGACAAAAATCAGGACGTCCCGATTTCTGAAAGTTCATAGGAAAACAAAATTCTCAAAAAAGTATGAAACTTTTTGAACTTTATAGGCTCATTGTTAAAAAAATAAGTATGTTTAGCAATATGTAAAATATATAACAGGCCTTGTCATTTGAAAATGCTTGCTGTGCTATAATATTAACACTTCTCAAGACATTCAGGTGTGCTGTAGGCGTGAATTTTATCTGATTGTGTATAATGTCACCAGATTTAGGTGTGCTGAAAATCGCACTCCTCAAGACCATTTTAGGTGTGTGATGGTGTGCTATCGCACTCGCACGCCTCAAAAGACAAGGCATGATATAAAATCACTTTTTTACTGTTACAGACTGTTTAATTTCACAGCAAAATTAATTGAGCAAATACTTGCAAATTACATCTAATTTTGTTAAACTTTTTTGTGAAATTAAATTGCAAGCGAAATTAAGTGGTTGTACAGTATTTAATAAAATCATGAATTTGCTTAATTGTGTCTGTCCAGTGAAAGCTGGATTCAGTGAACAAACCAAGCAACTGATTACGGTAGATTAGACTTTTTGTGTAAAAGCCCAATGTAGGCCTATGTATGACTGATTTCTAAATTGTATACAATGTGAAAAATGTTAGAAATGATAGAGTATGATAATTTTATTTTCTTGGCCTTGACAGCAATAGTATGTTATGCTGTTATTCCCCAAAACAGGGTTTTTTTGATTTTCAAATGTTGGCAGGTATGTTACTGGTGCTTATAGAGAACCTTGATTGAGGCTCAAAATCATGGGCCTTAATTTACCCCCGAATTTGTCAGGGAAGTGCCACACTAGTGGCACTTCCCTAATCTATTATTATAGGCCTGATCAGAATGTTTACAAAGGTTTCTTTGAAACATCACGAAGCTTCTGTGCGATTTTGGCCCTAAATTATGCTCCAGGGGCATATGCTCCAGGAACTGGCCCTGGAGCAGTAGGCAGTATATCAAAGTATCAATATTGTTGGATTGTTCTATTCTTGTATTAGGGGAGAGCTTTCCAGGAGCATATTTGAATGTAACATATATATTGTTCAGTCATACTTAATAATCCATGTGTTCAAATATGCACCTAGGGCATGCTTGTCCACTATCCCAGATACAAGCATGCTCCAGGAGCTTATTTAAATGTATATTGTTTGGTCACTTTCAATCCATGGTTAAAGTCTTAATTATATCCATATCTTGAACTCCAGGTGATGTCCTAGATGCAAACATGCTCCAGGAGCATATTAAAGTATACACACATGCTTCAGGAGCATAAATATAAGCATACAAACATGCTCCAGGGGAATATTTAAGAGCATGGATTAAATGTGACCTAAACCCAAAATGATATCCTGTATTGGGAGCCTGCTTCTGTAACAAACAAAAGATTCAAACATTTTCAATATACTGTATTGAAATTCAAATATTGGTAATTTGATCTGAACTATTGTTTTAATAAATTCTATTAATGTTAACTCACCATTGAGATCTTTGTTTTTTCTTTGCAGAATGTATTTGTAGTGAATAAAGAGGACAAATGAGTGATTACACAGCAAAGCATTAGAGCAAATTTGATGCTGAATCCTCAATGTGTAAACAGAAGAAAAGTCAGGCATGAGAACGTTCACGTTTTTTCCTGAATTCAGGAAATTTTGCACATTTTCAGGAGTTTACCTGAAGATTCATGCCTGAAAGTGCATCAAGTGTCAATAGGTATAGGCTTGTCAAGTGCATGTGATGGCAGTGAGATGTGTATTAAAATGCAGGAAAGAAGACATATTTAATATAACAACCAAATTTGTTTAATGGTACCATCATTTGACACTAAATTGATATACAAGTATATACTTGTTATTAATAAAATACAAATTCAAAACATTTTGGTTGTTACATTAATATGTATAATACACTGACCAAGGCCCAAGCCTCGCCCTATTCAAATTTTGAAGTTACTTTTGCTGTTGTTGTACAGTGTGGTCACCAAGGGTTGTTTTACCAGGTTTTAATGAAGTTTTAATCTGATACTTTCTAGCACCAATTTACTTCATTACAGGCGAGCTGTAAAAAGTCTTCATGTAGTGGGTTACACCACCAAGTGTCACTGCATCATCTTTACCCTGTTTATATAATTACTAAAAGGTGACATTTTGTCCCTTCTGAAAGTGACAAATTGAAACTGGTATATGTGTAGGTTTTGACAATTTAACACTCTTAGGGTGACTATTTGACACCCTTGTGGTGTCAAACTGTCACCTTTTGCCCTTCCAGAAAATGGGTCCTTGGGTAACACCCCTAGGTGTCAAATATAAATGACACTCAAAGGCGTCATATTTCTACACCCTCTGGTGTCAATTTGACACCCTCAGGGGTGTCAAATTGGCACCTTTTGCCCTTCAGAAAATGGGTCCTCAGGTGACACCCCTAGGTGTCAAAATAAAAATGACACTCAAAGGTGTCATATTTTTACACCCTTTATGGTGTCAATTTGACACCTTTGGGTGGCCATCTGAGGACCCATGCTTTTGACACCATTTTTGGTGTCAAAATGACACCGAAATTGTTTTCAGTGTAAGATAAAATTCATGTAAAAATGTATGCATTTCAAGATTTCAAAGGCTTCCGCGCTTCGCGCGGGAGGGGGACACCACCTCCCGCACCCAACCCCTGCAGCGTTTTGCGTTCCGGAGCAGGCCAAACAATAATTTTGGGCCCCCAATATTAAAAATCTTCCGGAGCCTCTGGTTTCCCATATATAGGCTATTTTTGTGGTTCATGGTAACAACTTGCAAAAGTATTTCTGTAACGACCTTTCAAAAGAAAGGTTTTTGACCAGCCTGACCAGCGTCATGGTGTTCTGCCAAATTTGTAGTGTATAGACCTATACCATTTCGGGTAACAAGCATGGTACAGTAAAAATCTATTCGGGTGCCGTTTTGCATCAATCCTTATTTACACCGTGTATCCGTCATGGGTTCCAAGGAATTAAAAGGGAGAGGACACTGGTCTGGAAGATTGGATTTTGTATTATCACTGATTGGATTTTCAGTTGGACTTGGGAATATATGGCGCTTTCCATACTTGTGCTTTAAAAATGGAGGAGGTATGTGGTAGATTCATAAGGGAAAAAAGGCCTTTAAGCCCTGTAGCAATTTCAATGGATGTTGGCATTCTCAAACAGTAGGCCTAAACATTGTATTCGCGGCCTAGTTTCCATGAAAATGCTCATAGCAATGTAGGGACATTTTTTTAAACTTTTTTTATTTTGTGAAACAAGCTTTTTTATCGTGTTATTTTCAACAGTTTGTTTTTTGATTTGCGATACGAATTTTGGTTATTATAAGTCCATATTTTTAACATGTTTACGTTTTTGTATAGCACCTAATTTTGCGTACCATTAAAAACATCATTAGGTTAAAACGAGTTCATATAGTACGTTTTTCGCGCGTAACATGGAATTTTTCAGACTAGCATTCTCACATCCATCCACCACACATGGCTCCCATGGTGGCATAGATTTCCTTTTGGCATTGGGGCAGACTTTGGAGAAAATGTGTGAAATAGAGTGATTCGTGTGTTTTCGTTGTCACCCTTGACATCAAATCGTTTGGGGGGGGTCCGAGGTAGAGCACTTAGATGGCGAGATACATTTTGTTTTTGTTTTGGAAAAACTATCAGACCCCCCTCCTTGATATCTAATGCTGCGTACCTTAGCACAAGTTGCACGAGACCTTTTATATTAGGGCTGGGTCAACTAGCCTATTATTCCATTTAGTCTCTGAATTAGTTTGCAACAATAGGCTACAGCTATCATACACCGACTGAACGTAGGTTTATATCGCAAAGTTAAATTATCAGATCCAAGCCTAAAAAATATGCTGTTTTGTAAAACTAAACACATATGTTCGAGGTTGTTCAATGATTATGAGCCCTGGGAGAGGGAGGGTGGGGGGGCAAGATTTGTTTTGGCAAGGCAAAAGGCGGGTGGAACTTGGCAATTTATTGTTTGCAGGTCGAAGGGGGATTTGAGCGATTTTTGGCACACTTTTACAGGGCCCCTTTTAAGTAACACCCTATGAGGGACCGTTCAATATTTACTTCAGGAGATGGAATTTTGACCAAAAAATCGACAAAAAAAATCAGATTCCTTCTCAAGACCCTCCAAAATAGGATTTACCCTTAAAACTGTCGCTCCACCCAGGCGTAAATATTGAACGGTCCCCAAAAAGGTCTAAAAAACAGTACTTGCAAACGTTCAAATTATGCAAAAGTATTAATGCCTATCGTGGAAAAGGTAAAGTTACCAGATTAATAATAATAATGTTGGTATTAAAATAATGTGTCTACGTATTTGAGAAAAAGAATACAAATTTTACACATAAGTATATTTTAGCGAGAAGGATATCATTATACGAATGGCCTACTACTAGTTTATGTATAGAGCTGTGTAAACTCACTTTCATATCATGCATTTGAACTTTCAGGTCCAACATCACTCAAACGAGATATGAAAAGGACCTGAAATATGAATCTCAGGTCCTATGCGGAGTGTTTCCCCCGTGGGGAAATTGGTTTTTTTTCCACCATGGTGGGATAATTCTGAATTGACACTTAATTTGGGTGTACTTTGTCTTGGGTACAATCTCTATCATGGAAAGTTTGCTATATCTTTCTAAATATATGATTGTTTGTTCTAGATTTGGGTTTTAGCGTTACATATTTGAAAGAACTAATGTTTAATTGCAACATTTCGAAACCACAAACCAAAACTGGGTGCTATGATGTACAAGATTGGGCTACAAGTATGCATTTTACCAAGTTAGCAATAGGTAATTGCTTCATTTTGCATATGCATGACTTTCTTTATTATACTCAAAATCCTATTTTATTATACATGTTATAAGGAAGTTGTTTACGTGCATTAGACTCCTTCACAGCCGGTTTCTGTCGTGTATGTTTGCGAGTGAGCTACAACAAGACTGGGTTGCCAGGGACTACAGGACAAAATACCTGTTTCTGACTATAACTATTAGCAAGGTCTGCCATTTGGCACCATACTGATAATGGTTAATTGGAAATCTGAAAATAAACACTTATTTTGTAAACAAATGATACTCTGTGATTATTTATGGATGGAAACTTAGGAAATTGCTGTTAATGGAATAATTGATATATTAAACATACATTTTGTTTTGTTAACGAAAAAAATCCATTCACAAATAAGGTTTTTAGGAACCATTTGACATTAAATATTTTGAACAATTGCTCTATGAAAAATGATATAAATGCACCCCTGCTGATCCAGGCTACTGATAAGCTGTCAACAAGTGACCACTAATTCAACAATTATAATGAGCAATTATCTGACCAGACAGGAACCAAGCTGGGTATAAGGTGCCCAGGCACCTGCACTGTTAACTAGGGTAATTGATGTTGGGAGTGACACTAGGGGGGGGGGGTTAAATACCAGTAATTGGGGTAGATAGTTGCTTTGGTTTTATACATTTTGGTAGAGCAACTGGGCAGTTAGTAGTAACAATTATAATCAACTGACACATTCAGAAGATAAAGATTGAATTGAGCCAGGGAACCCCTGGGATTGAGTAATCAGTCTTTTGATTATAATTGTTAAAGGTCATCTGAGCCTGAGGTGGACTATTAAGTATATATTGTTGGATTGTCAGAATGTTCAAAGTCATGTCATAAAACGTAATCATAAAGTCGTCTGAATATAGATTTTTGGATTTATGCTAAACTCAGTGGATGTGATTTCCATTGATCCCTTTGTACAAGAATAAATTAAGTATAAATTAAATGTAGACCTATTTAACACACATTTTTCAATTTAGCTTATAGTATGTCATTCGTGGTAACAACATTTCCAACCCGGTTAGTTGTGCATGTGCTACACACAAAAAATTACTAGCATTCCAAGTAGCCTACTTGTCAATGGAAAATTATGAAACATGAATTTCATCCATGGTGTTGTCTTTTTAAAGACATTTCTTGTTTATATATTATATTCTTTACTTTGCTCTCTTTCATTTGACATTACTCGGGGGTCATACCTACTTGGCATTTTGAGATATGAAAAGGACCCATATGAACAATGCCCCGGGTCTTATGATGAGTGCCACCCCGAGTGAGAAAATATTTTTTATTAGATTCTTAACTTTTTTCTCTTTAATTTGACACCACTTGATATGCTTGAGGGGGTCATACCTTCGTACCTTTTGAGTTATGTCAATTTCAGACCAAAAGGTTAGTCAGTCTGTGAGTAAGGAAGGAAGTAAGCAAGATACATGGTTCAGCAAAAATACCATCGGAAACATTATAGCTCACAAGTAGGAGGGGTGTGTAAGTGTGTATCACCAGATCTCGTCCTATCAAAATATATTCAGATTTTCTGTATAATAGTGGTAATGGCCCCATTTTGTGGTAGAATTGTCCATACTTTTATGCGTTTTCTTTATATATATTTATACGATACACTGCATTTACACATAGGCCTATTCAATTCTTTATTCAATAGTAATCCCCATTATGACCTTAGTAAATAGTATATTTTAGTGATTTATTATTATTTTGTAACAATAATGCTAGCCGGTAAACAACCCCTTTGTTATATGTGTTATACAATCCGCACGAGTGTCTACTGGTACATTCTCCAATAAAGTGTTCAAGTTTGGTCTCAGGAATGACAAAATTCAAACCACGGAGAATTCACGAAAATCATTCATAATCGTAAACTTTAATAGTTTCAGAACACGAAACAATGCACAGGTGATTTTTCAACAATACTTCATTTTTGAGCAATATTACTTGTACGTAATTGTACTTGTACGTATCTGTGGTAACGTATCTGTGAAGCCTTTCCAACCATTGTCTTAATCGTGCAAATGTAACAACTTACCGACTTAATACCCATACTTGATCAGTCATGTACTAAAATCTGGTATGGTATTTGGCTTCATTTATCACAGTATTTTTTCTGAGGGGAGTAGAATTTGGGTAACGTATCTGTGAAAGCATGAACGTAACGTCAGGACTTTTTGCCATTAAAAGACCTGATTTTTTTAAAACTTTAAAGCCATTGTTTTATGTACTACATATTTAATATAACTCTGGAGTCTGCTTGATCTATCACACATGAGAAAATTCATCTAGCCAATTACTTTCACAGTTTGTTATCCATAAGAAATATGGTAACGTATCTGTGAACTATATTGGCGACATAGTCTCAAAGATCTGTTGGAAAAATTTAATAACATGTGTTGTGATGTTTTATACTTTATAATTAGGGCATGATACCAGCTAATGAAAAGTGCCTATAATCCATTATATGCGCGCATGTTTAACGAGCAGGGACACATTATACGGAACGCACCTTGGCTGGCGACATGGAGGAAACCAATGGATATGCATAATCAACTTTCATACACTCTTTGATAGCGAGAACCAATCAGAGCAAGCGTTAGAAAAATATGAAACATGCATTGATTGTGTATATTGTGCACTCCGCGTACTACGCGCAGTAACGGGGTTAAATAAATATATAACATGGAAACTGAAAATCACAAGCTAAGCAGAAGAAACTAAAAAAGAAAATGTAAGAAGAGACAGATTTAGATAAATAAAATGTACCTTTTCAATGTTTCTACCTGTTCAGTAATTCTTCCTGTTATAGTGAACGCTCCCAACCAGTGTTCGAAATTTTGGTTGTCCGTTCGCCCGGGACAACTAAAAAAGAGTGTGAGTGGCTGTTTGTCTTTTTATGAAGTCTGGAATAGAGATTTCTTGGTGGTAAGGATTTTCTTCGGTGCTGTAGTGTTGGCCAGTTCAATTTGTTGAGAATATCTGTCTGTGTCCGAGGTGTTCCTGACTGGCAAAACCATCTAACCTGATAGTTTTCAGCCGGACTACAAAATCTTCTCGTGTTGTATGTGAGAGGGTGAGTGGGTGTGTGTGGGGTAGGGGTACCAGTGGGGTAGCCAGTGGTGTCCCCGGCGGGGTGGTTAGGTGGGGGTGAGCTATAGCCCCTGGTCATCATCAGATCATGGTTCGTCAATACATCACTGGTCGTTGGTACATGTCAAAGGCATCGATCGTATTCTGTATCATTCTAGCTTCTGAATTAGCCATTGATGGGGTAACATGTCAAATGCTCCTCATGAAAGTCTAATGAGCATATCAGTTTGCGCACTCAAATACCTATAGTTTGCTTGCAGATTTCTGGCACGACCTTCTACGGTCTTAACAACTGTGGCTCACACGAGTGATTGACTCGAGACCTGTGCTGGAAATGAGATAAGATGTCATACTGTTTTAAATGATCCATATTGTGTCTGAATAAGATGTGTTCCATTAATGCATGTTTAACAGACACATGCATTGTAGAACTTCGTTTTAGTGTCTACCTGACCAATCACTCACCATGCAATGTTCAGACATTTGACACATGATGTTTAGCTTCTAAACGTGTTTACAAAGTGAGGGCAAAATTGTGTTTAGAAAAGTGTTTAATTCCTAAACACTTTTTTCATGATTTTTGCAGTGTACCCAAACATTTGCATGAACTGCATTGCAGTAGGCACTGAGGTATATTAAAATGGTTAGATGCCTCAATTATGTCAGCGTAGTCTTTACTACCAAATTGGTGTTACATGACTTCACCATGTTCACTGTCCCTAGCCCACCAGGTAGCTCGCCTATACCAGACCAAGTACAACACAATGCCACTACAGGATGCTGAGCATCACAACTGAACAGGCGCGACTTTTGGCAGAAGTGGAGGAGGCTAACTCGTTTGAGGTCGAAGGGCTACACCGATCTAAGGACATAAGCAAGGCATGCATGGCAAGGGATTGGCCATTGTAGGGTGATTTCAGTCTTCTTGTAGCTCATCTTCAGCCCCAGCTTGATGAAGACACCATCAGCTGGCTGTGCAGGTACCTACTTGTCTAGCTACGATGTACCTGATGGACCGTCTTACACACAAGAAGAAGAAGCCCCATATTGCCAGCATTGTTCGATGTCCTCATTTGTATCAGCTATCTTGAACTCTTGTCTCTTAACATATAGGGCTATGTAATCAACACAGCCAAGGTCAGCTAGTTTTGCATCGGGGGAATCTGAAGCTTCGCATAATCATTAAGGTCATTCCATTCCTCTTTTTTTATTCACACTGGAGTCTCGCGCGATATCAATGACTAAACTGAAAAGGCAGGGGATCAAGTGCCTCCTTGTCTAACGCCGATGACGATCTTGAACCAGCTATAGATAATAAAGCTTTCAGACTTTACTGCACGTTATTATCTTGATATGAACTCTTATTATTACAATCTTCGAAGGAATGCTGTAACGTAAAGGGAGGCTTATTAAGCACTGAATCAAAGGCGTCCTTAAATGAAATTGATCGTGTTGATCAAGAAGATGGTAGTTGCTCATTAGCTCATCCCCCCACTTCTCAATGTATCAAAATTAGCAGAATTTATCAAACTGTGGATCTTTTTATATTTCAGTGTTAGAAATCTAATGCAGGGAGTAATGTTTGTGATATGCTTATTTTCACAGGAGCATTCCTTATCCCGTATTTCATATGTCTGGTGATGGGTGGAATACCACTCTTTATATTAGAACTTGGCATGGGACAATATATGTCACAAGGTGGGATTACCTGCTGGAATATCCTTCCTGGATGGAAAGGTTTGTATGCTTGTATTGCATTTTTATCTGTGATTTCATTTAAACAATACCAACATCTTTCAGACTAATATGCCCAAAAATTAGCTAAACTATTTTAAACATTGACTTTCCTTTCTTTATCAAATATTCGTCTTTTTCGGTTTTTCTTTTTGTGTGGTGGTGTGTAGGGGTGTGTGTGTGTGGTAAGCTTTATTCTATAAATTGAGTATTTGTGTGGGAATTGAGGGCGCTATTCATGTACATTCTAAATAATGAGTTATTCCTTTTATTTCACGATAAAACTGAAAATTGTCTTGCTTTTTGTTACTCTGTTACTCATATTTCTTATTTATATATTTATATTTCTTAATTTAAGTATCCTGTTTGTAAATAATGCAAACAAGATTTAAATAAATAGCGCCATCAGTGTTCACATTTAATTAATAATGACCTGTAGTACATGTAGCTCTAATACGCACCAAACAACCGTGGCAAGAAAGAACTCTGTGGCTAACATTGTGAAAAGATTTGTTCTCAACCGCAAGGTTATCATGGTGATGTGATCTTCGGAGTATGGCATCTTAGGTTAAAACGCGCAGTGTCAACTGGCAACGTAGCTCAGAGCCTCCTGGTAAACGATACAGTGGAAAAGGGTGGTTGCTCAACATAGGGCCTGCACTTTGGCTCGACATTTGAAAGGGGCGTGAATTCATTTTTGGATACGCCCCTATTATAATTAGGTAATACTCGACTCACACACATTCCCTATTATGTATATACATGTACCACATGTAGTAAATCTGTCTGCTTTATCTGTATTGTGCCGTTCTTAAGCAAATAGTTAAACACGATTTCATCAAACATTATAACAATAGCTCTTTTACAGTGTGCAATCATCCCGGGCAATAATTTGGCAATAATAGAGGATGTGCGTGAAATTATTGATTGGCTCCATACCAAGGATTTGAACCGGTGTCCTTCACCGTAATCATGGCGCAATGCAGTGCATTCAATCAACCTATTTGATCGTATAGTGCATTTGTTATGTGTGTGAGACGAGCTGTCGCGGTAGATTGCAATAGCTTGTAATCATGCTTTTGTTGAATGAATTTGAGTACTCCGCCATATTTACGGTATGCTACGTCATAATCTAGGTGATTATTTGCATTGGATGTCTTGAATACGCTGGCAAAGTTGTGTAATAATCGGACTAATGCTATAACAGCAGGTGAATACAAGTATTGAATATAGGCCTATCGCGTTGCAAAGCCCAATTCAGTGATCCCAGCGAAAGTGAAAAAAAAAAATCAAATTGTTACTTTTATAAAAAAATTTAATGAAACAAATTGGCAAAAAAACCAAGAAAACGGCAGTATCGACGAAGTTGAAGCCCCATTCAAATAGGCCTACATGTAGCTAATTTATATACTGTCTGTAATTACAGATTCACGTAAATGCATTATTTTTGTCTTAAATAGACCTACACGGCTTTTGGCTGAACCACTAGCAGAAGACACCAAATTGATGTTTTATGACCTTTGACATTCTTTTGTGGCGAGTGACATGGTCAGTTCAATTCACGCCGAGTGTCCTTGACAGGTTTGACTCTGCTTCAGTGGTCATGAAAGAATTCAAAAGATAACCTCTGCCCCAACAATCCCAAGCAATTGTCTGAAACTGCTTTTCGGATGATGTATCATAAGAACTCAGTCGTCAAATGATGATAGTCATATAATGACCAAAAGATTATTACTGACTACTATATCATTGAAGACTGAATTCCGCAGTACAAAATCTGAATTTTGATGATTTTTACGATCGTCCGGATGAAAAAATCACTGAATGGGCCGTTAGTTCCCTCCTCTCCTTACCTTGGCAATATGAATCAAAGAAAAAAAAAAAAAAAAAATAAAACAAAAAAAAAAAGACAAAGAAAAGAAACAATAAAAGAAAAACAAACATGAAAAGTTCGAACAATATTTGGTTTATAAAATTAATGTGACCGTGATGAGGCTCGAACTCACCACCTTCCGATTTAAAGTTCGAAGCGCTCGTGAACAAAATTCTGATGCCTTACCAAGTGAGCTGTGCTCCTGAGATACGAAATAAAAATAAAATAATGCACTGTATACCTGCTTGTGTCGGTAATTGATTTGCTCATATTCCATAATGGTACAGTGCAACAGAGCAAAAATGCCCATAATTTAAAAGCTATATAATTTATGAACAATATACACTACACATAAAAATACTAATACAAGGGCATTTCAACATAAGAATCCAAACAATTAAGTACCAACATGCACAGCTTTGTCCTTATATCACATTTGGGTTTTTAACAAAATGTTATCAAACCTCTACTGTGATTGGCAGCTGCACAAGGCATCTCTTTGATAGCTGATAATGGCCATCCATTCAGCAAGTGGCTACTAACTGACCTTGACAGGCTTGAATGAGCACTGTCATCTGCTACAAAACCATCACACTCTAGGTTTGACAATGGAGTGAAAGACTATTATTATTGATTAGGCGCGGATTTTAAAAGTACAGCTCCTATGCGTGTATAGCAAAAATTGGAATAGAATGTTTGGAGTCATGTAACTAAAATACTAAATGCATTCTGCAAAATGTGCTCTATCTGACCAATTTCTAAAGCATTTCATTAGCTTTAATTTGACACATTGTTTGACATGTTTGGAATTATGGTAAATCATTAAATAAAATATTTATTAATTAATCAATTATGTCAATTAATTAAAAATGTAATGCATATAATGCATATTTTCTCTGACAGAATTGTAGGATTTGACGAGAGCCATTTTTCTTGTAAGTTTGATTCTTATAACATACCGGTATCGTATTGCGTCCCATTATAGTTACAGAAAAAATACGCGTGCAGGACACACATACGCACCCCTACACACACACACACCCAAAGGATCGTACCGTTTTACAATCGTATAACATTCTTTGGCGCTAGTAGTAGTAGTAGTAAATTCCAATTTTCTTTGCTTTACCTCACTTGTTCTGCTCAAAATTAAAAGGGGACATATCTGACAGTAAAAGCTTACATTTTATGGAAATTATGTTTAACTATTTGTTTAAACAACACAAAACAGATAAAGCAAAATTACTATACATAGGACTATACATGTATGGTATACCAGGGACTGTTTAAGAATATATCATTAGATTTATGATATTTACTTCGAGGACTGTTATATATCAAAAATGTGAAAAATATCAAATTTTAATAATTTGTCATAAAATTTGTATTATATCATAAATTTCAATGAAATTTATTTGATATCAGAAAGACATTCTTCGTATTCAGAATGCAATTCGATATGTCTGATGTGCTCTCATGTCCCACAAAAAATACTATCAAAACGCTCAAAACGCTCATTCCAGATCCCTTAAAGTCATAATGTACGATCTTATAATATGAATTTGGTTAATTTTTTTCAAACCTGATTTTTTAGCATATTTGTAATGTTTACAACTTGCACCTAAATGGAATCAGCCAAATTGCTTGTGTTTGTAGGTAAATAGAGCAAAGTTCGACATAAAGTCATAATGTCCTCCCATAGAACTGCGTGTTAAACGGCCAAAATAACAAGCAGTGTTTCTTTCACTTTACCTTATTATTTCAGCTCAAAATTAACAGAAACCATTCCCGATAATTATTACTAGTATTATTTCAGCATTTTGAGTATATAATGATCGTACATTAAGTCTTTTTTTTTCTTGTTTTATTTATTTTTCTTTGATTTATATTGCCAGGGTAAGGAGAGGAGGGAACTAAAGGAATATTCAGTGATTTTTGATTTTTTTTCATCCCGACGATCGTAAAAATCATCAAAATTCAGATTTTGGATACTAGACTGCGGAACTCGGTCTTCAATGATAGTCAGTAATTTTTATATTTTGGACATTACTATGACTATCATTTGAGGACTGAGTTCTTATGATCGAGGAGCAGTTTCAGACAATTGCTTGGGATTATTGGGGCAGAGGTTATCTTTTGAATTCTTTCATGACCACTGAAGCATAGTCAAACCTGTCAAGGACACTCGGCGTGAATTGAAAGACCATGTCACTCGCCACAAAAGAATGTCAAGGTCATAAAACACCAATTTGGTCATTTGGTGTCTTCTGCTATCTAAAGGCCTTATATGGCTGATTTTGTACCTTTCGTCATTGTCATAGATGTGCTAACAAAGCTTGCTAGTGCAGTGGTTCAGCCGAAAGCCGTGTGTCTAAAGGCCGGTTTACACGATGCAATTTTCCATGCAATTGCCTGTTGCACAGACCTTGGAAAAAGATTGCACCGTGTATTTTGGATTTGCAAGGAATTAATCCCCCAAGCATCAGGCAAATTAATCCCCCAAGCAACAGGCAAAAAGGTAGAGACATGCTCTACTTTCAAGGTTGTTGCATGCAATCTAACCTCCTTCAGCCAATCAGCTGAATGAACACCAGCTGGTCGCTGCATTCATTTGGGAAATGTAGGGACCAACTTGATTCACCAACATTGTAGGCTACATTGTAGGCCTATGCTGTTGCTGTCAAATAAAACATCATGGCCAATTCCAAAGCAACACATATGGCACGGAAATTCCTTGATCTGTACGAGGAACATGAAGTGCTTTGGAACGTAGGCCACGCGGCCTACCACGATAAGAAAAAAGAACTATAGCCCTGGACAGCACAGGTGCCATTTTGATATGATTATGAAAATTTAACCACTAAATATGTTTTGAGTATATCCCCAAATCTATGACCACGCTCATGGAATTGCATGGCCACATATTGCTTCGTGTATTTCGATCAATTGCACAGCTTCATGGTCAGTGAGCACATAATCTCACCCACTAAGTAATTGGCCTTGCAATGGAAATTTCATCGTGTAAACCCACCTTAAGGCAAAACATAATGCATTTACGTGAGTCTGTAATTTATATACCGGTACTGACAGTATATAAATTAGCTACATGTATTTTGAATGGGGCTTCAACTTCGTCAATACTGTCGTTTTCCTGTTTTGTTTTTTTTGCCATTTGTTTTTCATTAAAAAAATTTATAAACGTAACAATTTGATTTTTTTTTTCACTTTCGCTGGGATCACTGAATGGGACTTTGTAGCGCGGATTATTCAAAACTTGTTTTTACCTACTGCTATATATATAGTATTAATCCGATTATTACATAACTTTGCCAGCGTATTCAAAACATAGGTTAGGCCTATGTAATTGTAAGGGATAAACCAGGGATAAACTGTACATGGGTATAGAGGCCCTGCATGCTTTTATTGATTGGCTCCAAACAAAGGATTTGAAAAGTGTCCTTCACCGTAATCACGGCGCAGTAGCCTACAGTCCATTCAATCAAATGTTGTCAGTGTGCGAGACGAACGATGTATAAATCTGGAGGTCACATCATCACTTATCATGCTTTAATATTGTAAAAAGTTTGTCCAATGCATATACTGTGTGTAGGCCTATTGTTCCCGGGTATTGTCAATGCAATCAAGCAAACAGGTATTATATTTTGAAAAGGCCGCTATAGTATATTGACATGGGTGTCTTGAATGGCCAATCATATGGGACATAATCAAATTGCAGTGACTGCTTCCTTTGTTACCACATGTCAGTCATCTTGTGATTATTGGACCATGTAAACCTGCAAAAAACGAGCCAAAGTGCAGGCCCTATGAACTATCCTCCATTGATGAAGCGGCTGAATACGGAACAGGAACTCTTCCTCTGATAGTTCAATGATTAAATCGCTTAGCTCTGTTTGGATCAATTCAAATGATTTTATATTTAATAACATTTTTAATTAAACTTGTCCGTCTTTTCTAGGAATTGGCATTGCGAGTATCATCATAGTGAACTGGTTGAACTGTTATTACAATGTCATCCTTGCTTGGGATGTTTATTACATGGTACTTTCCTTTACCAAAAGGCTACCATGGTCACATTGCGATAACGATTTCAACACACCAGATTGCCTGGATCCGGAATGGATCTATGGGGATAGCGGCATCACTCAGCCAAACCTCTGCAATGGAATCGCCGAATCAGAAAACACCACAACAAAAGTTTTAAAGCAAGTATGTCTAAACGGAACACTGCGGAATTTAAGCGATTTTACGCCGGCTGTTGAAGAGTTTTGGGAGTAAGTTATTAATGTCGAAAATCAAATTCTTTGTTAGCATTTTCATTACCTAAATACAGTTACTTTAAGGCAGACTCTGTCTGATTCCTGGCATTTCACCACGTTGAACATGCCATTGATCTCCCTAGTTCCCTTGGAAGAAAGTAAATAAGATGTAGAGAAAAGTTGTCCAGGTGTGAAGGACAAGACCTGATATATAGCACGCCATGAGAGTTGCGCTGGCCCGGCCAGCGTTTTCGTGTGTATGTATATAGGGCCTAGGTGTCCTCAAATAATTGTGCAATGGTCAGGGCGTAGCAAGAGCCTCAGGGCCTATGAACAAGTAGCAGTGGGGCCCTTTTAACATCTCCTTTATCAGCCCTTGTTTCATTTTTGCTTTTGCTAAAAAGCATCATCACTGACAATGGCATTACGTGGGATACTTGCGCTTGCAGTCGCGCTTTGTGCTCGTTTTATTCAGGTCTAGTATTGGTAGGGTTAAACAATGCCTCTTCCTTTTTATACTAATGAATTGATGATATTCCTCATAGGCGGAAGATCTTACAGCAGCACCTTTCCACTGGTATAGATAACTTGGGTGGCATCAACTGGGAACTCGCTCTAAGTCTGATTGTTTTATGGATCGTCATTTATTTCATCATATACAAAGGTGTCAAGAGCTCCGGAAAGGTAAGTATCAATCACATTTAGAAACGTATTTTTCTGATAGATTCCAAGTATAAACCTTCCACTATTAAAATATCAGTAACGTCGCCCTCTGTTGACAGAATAAAACAATACAAAATCTTTATCGCTACTCGTGGTCCAAGAGCTGTAGGCATTCTTGTATTGTTTGTGATATTTGTACAATGTGTGAAATAAAATACGTTTTTAACAAATATTATTTGTGAATCTGTCTGATTTTTTACTCTTTATAATTAAAAGATACAACAAAATATTGTTCATTCCACCGTATTAATTATCGTTTAAAATGGTATTCATTTACTTGCCTCTCTCCCCCTGGAGAAAAATATCCTTCCGATGCACCACCGCTTTTCTGATTTTCGCGACACTATATACACGTAGTAAACGCCATGGATTCAATCCGATGATTTTAACGTCGCGATAACATGCATATTCATGATCGATGAATGATATATTATTCATAAGTAGTGTTTATTTCCGCATTTTAAATTAAACCAGCAGGGACACGATACGATGACTCGATATTTATTGAATATTTTTTTATGATATTTTCTGATTACTTGTAACAAACAGAAAGAGACAAAAATAAGATAAATGAACACATAATATTTTAAAGATGTATTTTATTTGACAAAACATTTTACAAACAATACAAGAATGCCTACAGCTCTTGCGTGGTCGAGGAATCGCCTGACGCGCTTAGGGACGGATAACAGTTGGCTTACACTGTTATGTTGGCGCTCTGTCGTGTTCACCGATGCAATTGACCTTTTCTGTAAATCCCATAAGCCTTTGCGGGTATACATGAGATGTCGTCATTTGACGTCACGCCGATGTGTACATCGTTTAGCGAACATTGTTACTGCGCATTTCAAAGCCGTTAAGTGCGCAGTAACGATGTGCGCATCGGCGTGACGACATCACAGGTATACCCGCAAAGGCTTGTGGGATTTACAGACAAGGTCAGGTCAATGAATTAATTTTGTTTCCTTCCATCTAGGTTGTATACTTCACGATACCATTCTCCTATATTCTTCTCACGATTCTTCTTGTCCGAGCATTGACATTAGAAAATGCATTCGAAGGTTTGAATTTCTACCTCAATCCAGACTTAGGCAGACTTAGTGACGGCCAGGTAAAATTTTGATTTTGCTATTAAGTGATACATCCATATAATTTTTATATCATGTCAAATTTTCAAATCCTTATTCTGAGAGGTGTCACGTTGATTTTGGTCCTATATTGCTATCGGTGCCCCTATAGGTACCGATGACTGTTTCTATCGAACCCTGGTGAACAATAACGTAATCTCGTTTGTGGTCTAATTTATAAAGACAGTATGTGATCATACTGTCGCTAAACACTAATAATTAACACACGTGTTAGTATCTGTGTGTGACAATAATCCATAATTATTATGGGTGAAAGACCAGCTTTCATTAAAGACCCATTCAGTGATCCCAGCGCAAGTGTAAAAAAAAATTAAAATTGTTTATAAATTGCTTAAAAGTGAAGGATAAGTCATTCAAATTGTCATTAGGTATTTTTGAAATGACAAATTTGGCAAAAAAGGAAGAAAACAGCAGTAAATGACGACGTTGAAGCCCCATTCATATACATGTAGCTAATTTAGATACTGTCAGATACTGTCAGTATCTAAATTACAGATTCATGTAAAATGTCTTATTCTGTCTTAAATACACGGCTTTCGGCTGAACCACTCACAGGCTATGTTACAAGGGCGTAAATCGGGTGGGGGGGGGACAGTTTTCAAAGTGGGGGGGACACAATATCAAATGTCCCCCCCACATTTTGGTCCCCAAAAAAAAAAAAAAAAGGGAAAGGAGAGAAGAGAAAGGGAGAAAAAGAGAAGAGAAAGGGAGGAGAAAAAGAGAAGAAAAAATGTTAAATTGCACGTAATTGAGTAGGCCCATCACTGCCCATACCTAAAAATCTGCACAGCCGGGTCGATCGTAAGTATAATATATTATAGGCCTGTGATTATTTTGGGCAAATTGCTTGAAGGCGGGACCACGGCCCAAAAGCATGTACTAGCGGGCCCGTCGATATGCAGGGCCCGTCACATTTTATCACCAAAGTCAGTTTTAAGACGGACTCAATGCTGATTTCAACATCAATCAATGCATGCTTTAGTAATAATTCCGAATCTCAAATCTGAAGTAAAATTTTGCAAATTGAGTTCGGTCCCTTTTTGTTTGTTTTATGATAACAGTGTAAAAATTATGCACCAAATGACTTCAATTGGACCTTCATTTTGCAAAATTTTCCAACGTATTTTCCTGCGTATACATAAACAAGTGATCGCTTTCGCTCCTGTTTTAGTGAAGACTTGTCCACAAGTTAGGCTGTCATTGAGTTTTTCAGCTGTTTCAAGTTAAAATTTTACACAATAATAGCGCCAAAATGGTCCACCAAATGGCTTCAATTAGGTCTTCATTTTGCAAAAGTTTCTTACTTCTCAGGGGGAACATCCCCCCTCAGACACCCCCCTGCGTATACATAAACAGGTGGTCGCTCTTGATTCTGTTTTAGTGAAGACTTGTCCACAAGTTAGGCCGTCATTTCAGTTTTTCAGCTGTTTCAAGCTAAAATTTTACACAATAATAGTGCTAAAATGGTCCACCAAGTGGCTTCAATTAGGTCTTCAGTTTGCAAAAGTTTCTTACTTCTCAGGGGGCACATCCCCCCTCACACACCTCCTACATCGCGCGGGTGCGGCGTGCAGCGCTGTCGCGCAGAAGTATCAATGACTAATAATTTTCATTGTGTCCCCCCCCCACTTTCAAAAATGGATTTACGCCCCTGCTATGTTAGCACATCTATGACAATGATGTTAGCACATCTATGACAATGACAAAGGTACTAAAACCTGAATTTTGATGATTTTTACGATCGTCCGGATGAGCAAATCACTGAATGAGCATTTAAGCACTGACTGAACCTCATATAATTTATTTTATTTGCCACATTTCAGGTGTGGCTGGATGCTGCGACACAAATTTTCTTCTCCTACTCAATCGGCTTAGGTACGCTGATGGCACTGGGGAGTTATAATAAATTCAACCATAACTTCTTCAGGTGTGTACATTATGCATTATATTCATTTGGTTAAAGGCTAAAAAAACGAGTTTGCTTCTCGTAGGCCGTGCGTATTACGGTTTTGGTGAGCAATGTTACCGCATTTATTATTTTTCATTTGAGAAACCAAAAAAAAAGGTATATTTTCAAGCACAATATATAAAGTAAAATAAAGAAAAACGCTTGTTGGTAATATATATAAAGTTAACAAACCCTATGAAAGTTAAATGAAATTGCAGATTACTGAAAATGAAATATATATATTTTTATATTGCAATACTTTTTGAGCCGTTTGAGTTTCGAAGACGTTCTCCAATAAGACACGATGACGCTTACCCTCAAATAATTTCAGGTAGGAACGCATTTTTGTTGCGAATCAGAATGCTTTATGGACCAATACCTTTACCACTACTTACGTAAATTTGTGCCTCCAATTCACAGAGATGGATTGGTTTTCACGCTTGTTAACAGCGGTACCAGTATTTATGCAGGGTTAGTTATATTTTCCGTTCTCGGATTCATGGCAGGTCAGCAAGGAGTTACGGTTGCTGATGTAGCCAAAGGAGGTAGGTACAACCGGATAGGTACATTAGACTATTATACTTGTAAAATACTTGACAGGATAGTGTTTTAGAAATATTTTTAGGAATATTTATCCACACTATTCCAGACGCAGCCGTTTCAACACCCCAAGTGTCACAATATAGGAGACGGAGGAGGTCATGAAGACCATGAAGACCTTGAAAACAACAAAGTATATGATTAGGACAAACTGGCTGCTGTAGCCTTGACAGAAGGCGGGCTCCCGGGCGGCCAGGGGGAGGAGCGGCCTTCCAATGAGACAACTATTACTGAAAATCGTAAATGGGCTATTCCAGAAAATAAGTGCACACCCCCTATAGAGGAGTAAATTGTTAATCAAAGAAATGTCCGGATTTCCAAGTCTGCTTTCTGAAAACAACTGGAATTCCAGTTGCCAATGTCGCTTGAAAAAGCTTGGAAATCCAATTAAATGAAGGAAAAATCACGGAAATGTCTAAAATGAGCTCTCAAATTCAGGATTTCTGACTTTGGACTATATTTCTGATGGATTTTTTTGCCTTTGGACACTTAAAAAGTCTGGATTTCCAACAATCACGACTGGACAAAAAGTCCGGATATCCGAACTCCTCTATAGACCTTTTTCCCTCTATCCCACAATGCACTATTCCAGGGGGGTATGACGTAGTTCATCAACCTCATAGATCGTGTGCATCCGATGGTCTTTGCCAGGCCGTTGCAATTATTTTGTCTTAATATAGGCATACTGATTCCATATATGCGGATTATCGTAAAGGCCATCGATGTTACTAATTATGCAATTATTGAATACACGAGTGATGCAGTTACGGAGCGATGCAGAACATCTGTGTAAGAGATTTTGTTTTCGTTTTATTTTCAAGTCCGAAAAAGCAGTGAAACGGACGCCGGTAAAATATCACTGCGTGTCCCGTCATCAGTTTTTCACCATTAGGTCTATAAAATGTATACAAAGTTAGGTTTCAATAGCAGGAAACTTTTTTGGGTGAATACACCATGTCCATAAGGCATAAAAATGTTGTTTTTTGCCCCCGAAAGGTATTAATGATCACGGCGCCATTATCGTGATTATCGGGGATTCCTTTTTTGTGATGAAGGCACCAGCCGAAATGTCCGTATTCAGAATGTAATGAACATAACTATGTACTCCCCCGGGGAGATGATGTATTTTGCGACACTCATACCCCCCTGGAATAGTGCATGATGGGAAAGAGGGAAAAAGGTCTATAGGGGGTGTGCATCTATTTTCTGGAATAGCCCAATGCATCCTGGTCATACCGTACGTCAGAAGGTAAAGCTCCTGAAGATTGGAGTAAATGCCTGATCACACCAGTATTCAAGAAGGGAGACTAACTAGACTCGACCAACTACAAAGCAATCACCCAACTTTTCGTCCTAGGGAATGTGTGCAAACTGTTCTGTCTTGAATAGAACTCTAAAGACTATCAATAGCTACCTGATAGGGGAGAGTGTGGCTATTATAGTGCCCGTGCTTTGACGTAGTATTGGTGTGAGACAAGGATGCCTCTTCTCTCCAAGCCTATACATATACCTTGAATTTGTGATGAAAGATATCCAGAACCCAGTGGAATCCAGATTGCCGACGTGCACATAACCAACATCCGCTTTGCTGACGTTACAACCGCAAGTATCCGCTAGTCCGAAGGACCGTCGCTAGTACGAAGTTTCACTAGTCCGAACACGTATTTCAATACGGTCAAGTCAAATTTTGAAAGGCAAATGAATAAATCTGTCTGTCAAATGAAATATCCCAAATCCGTCTGTCAAGCGTGTTTCTACAGGCGCACCGCTAAGTTACCGCTAAATGGATAACGCTATCTTACCGTTATCTTACCGTTTAACCTGCTGTTTCCACAGACAGGTTTTTGCCGTTGGCGTGTTCATACCGTTTGAATGACAAACATGTTTTAAAAGTGTATTTTGTACGGTAGTATGGCCAGAATATTGCATCGTAGGCCTAGAATTAATGCTAGAATGGATTGTTTAATGGTTGATTATTGCTAAATAATCACTTTTTTTGTTATATTTTGCAAATCAAGAGGAAAGTTTTACATTTTACACAGTTTTTCACTATTTTGTAGCATTTACAAATTTCCGTGAGCAAACCCCGAATTCCGTGAGTTTTTCTGTTTTTCCGTATCACGGATAAATTGTGGCTTTACATAACAGTTTGGACTTGTTATGTTGCCCAGGCTGTTATTAACGTTTTTGTCATGTCGTCTGTCCAATTAACATGTTGATTAACAGCCATTTTGTTTGATTTTGCTCAATAATCGGCAAGTTACCGCTTCGGTCTGTTTCCACAGGAAATCTACCCGCTTCGTCAACGGCAAAAACCTACTCCAACGAGGTTTCCGTTGGCGATGAAAAGGCGTTGCAAAAAGGCGTTGGAGGCTGTTTCCACAGGAGCGTGTTTCTACAGGCGCACCGCTAAGTTACCGCTATATGGATAACGCTATCTTACCGTTATCTTACCGTTTAACCTGCTGTTTCCACAGACAGGTTTTTGCCGTTGGCGTGTTCATACCGTTTAATGTTTAATACGGTAGTATGGCCAAAATCTTGCATCGTAGGCCTAGAATTAATGCTAGAATGGATTGTTTAATGGTTGATTATTGCTAAATAATCACTTTTTTTTTTATATTTTGCAAATCAACAGAAAAGTTTTACATTTTACACAGTTTTTCACTATTTTGTAGCATTTACAAATTTCCGTGACCAAACCCCGAATTCTGTGAGTTTTTCTGTTTTTCCGTATCACGGAGAAGTTGTGGCTTTACATAATAGTTTGGACTTGTTATGTTGCCCAGGCTGTTATTAACATTTTTGTCATGTCGTCTGTCCAATTAACATGTTGATTAACAGGCATTTTGTTTGATATAATCGGCAAGTTACCGCTAAGGTCTGTTTCCACAGAAAATCTACCCGCTTCGTCAACGGCAAAAACCTACTCCAACGAGGTTTCCGTTGGCGATGAAAAGGCGTTGCAAAAAGGCGTTGGAGGCTGTTTCCACAGAAGTGATTAACGGTTCCATACCGTTTCCAAAGCGGTATTTGGCTCTGTAGAAACACGCTCAAACTCGATCGATTAAGAGTTTCATTAAAGACTTTTAGCTACTGATGTCCATGATATAACCAATGGTAACCCCGTATTGGAAAATGATCAATTTAAAAATGCATTTGGCGCCCTTTTTTACGCGTGACCCGCCACTCTATAGTATCGGGAGAGGCATCCGTATACTAGAGTATAATGTTACTTTGCCAAATCTTCGGAGTCTCAGGCTTGTATCAGAGGTCAATGTCACCCCTAGCCCTACCCCTATTTTGCCCGAAAATCAGTTCTTAGTTCCCAAAGTTCGGCGCTCCGCGCCGCACACCCCTACCAAAATTTAAGTTGAGTGCCCCCCCGGGCACTAGTGCTACAGATTTGCAATTCTTTCTCTCTTACCTTTCAGGACCTGGGTTAGCCTTCGTAGCGTACCCTGAAGCAGTAGCCCAAATGCCTATACCTCACCTATGGGCAGTGCTATTCTTTTTAATGGTCCTCCTGCGAGGACTCGATGCGGAGGTAAGTAGTGTCTTGTTCAGTGGCAGCACCACTGGGGCATTCCACACAAAATAGCACAGAAAATCCCACTATTTTGGGGGTAAATTTTCAGAATAAAATACGCTGTGAAAAATGTAAAATAACTGCTTGACAATGACGACAAGTGTGCAGTGCAAGTGTACAGTGCACTAAATGGCGTTGACCACAGCTTCTGGTATCCCATGTCACATCACTGCGAATACATTTTCTTCCTGTCGATAGAATCAAATGCCTTCTTAAAATCTACAAATATGACTGTGGGGGAGCTGATAATCTTGGAATTCATCCATATGGATCTGCTTGGCACAGCTTCTCCCCGGACGGAATCCAGCTCGATTCTGTTCAACAGAATCTTGTTGCAAACCTTAGCTGTAATTTCACCATTCGAATGAGAAATATTCCCCGGAAATTGGTCATGAGGCTAAGTTATGTCTCCCTTCTTTACTTGGGTATAATTTAAGACCGAATTAAAAGACTAGTTTGCGTCTGACGTCAGGGCAAAGGAGCCACGTGATTGGTTGCTGACCTGCGCAGTACAGCATTTTGGGTCTGGCTGACAGGACGTCATACGCAAACTAGTCTTTTTAATTCTGTCTTCAACATGTTCAATTATAGCACGTTGTTTGATGTGATTATTTATTAGGGGCAGGCTCTCGAGTCCCCCGACTGACTGACAATAAAATAGCGAGACGTGCTCCCCTGGGCCCCCACTTTATGTACGCCACTGATGATATCATTATTGGTTTTTGTGTGTGTGGTTTTTTTTTTTCAGTTTCATGGTGTAGAAGGTTTCATCATCGCAGTGGTTGATACATGGCCTCATATATTCAGGAAGGGTTACAGACGAGAAATGTTCGCCGCTTTTTACTGCTTCATATCGTGTTGTGCAGGACTAACAATGACTTCATATGTGAGTAAAAAAACACGAATAACGCGGCAACATTTGATGTCATATTCAACAGTGCGAGGGAGCATGGCTCAGCGGTTGAAGTTCTCGCTTCTGGTGCATGTGGTCTCGGTTTCGATATCCGGCGGTGGCAAACTTGCTGTGTTATTGACTTGCTGAAAAAAAGCCTGAATTTAAATGGCAATATCATATAAATTAAAATAAGACTGTAGCTCTTCCGAGGGGACGTAATAATAAGCTTCTCTGTGCAGGATTTCCCATAATGGAATAATTATACCTTGTCCCCAATCTCTTGGTGTTTCCCCAGTTTGCCATATATATCTCATGACATATTGCCCATACTTTCAAGGAACCAAAAACATAACATTTTAATTGAGGTTTTATTTGTCGATATTAAACGTTTCACGTACCTTTCCAGGGTGGCATTTACATATTTCAACTATTTGATACGTACTCTGCCAGCGGTCCAGCCTTGCTGTGGATATCGGCTTTTGAAAGTGGCGCCATTGCATGGTTTTACGGTATGTTAATACTGCTATACGTAGTATCGCTATACTTGACAGTCAATCTATCACAATTATCAAATTAGTTACCACACTGTCGGATGATCTTTCGAATTGCACTATATCAAAGTACAAACTAATGATGGGTGCGATGGATAAGCTTGTGGGTTAATAAGGGTTCATACCTACTTCAGAACCGACGCGACGTCCTTGCTTAATTGAAAATAATTGCATGGAGGTGTGGGGAAAACACTGAACTGGGCACACATACTTACTAGGGACAGTAATATTTAATGCTGTAGTGGGCGGTTATTTGATGTGATCATTTATTAAATTTTCTAACAAAACATTATATAATGTTCAATTATAGACCTGGACAATATCAACAACTATCACACTATGTTCATATTATTTCCAGCTCTTTTTAACATAAATTTTTGTTTCTTTTCCAACTTATTCATCTTTTGTGCTTTTTGTGGTATTTTTTTATTCTATAAACTTTATATTTGTGTGCGAATTGAGGCCGCTATTTATTCCCAATATTTCATTATAAAAAGTTTTCTGAAATTTCGTTGTTATTTGTTACTCTTTTTCTGATACTTTAATGCCATTATAATAGTGTCTACCCCTTCTAAAGATGAAAACACGATTTAAGATATATAGCGCCATCAGTGTTCACCTTTTCTTAAAAATGACGTAGTTTAACATGCTATCAAACAACCGCGGGCCTTGTGATATGATAAATTGTGCATACCATCATCCTGTTCATGGCACTGTCTATGTTTCCGTGAACAAAACGTGATAATAAACAATAATTACAAATCTCATTATTATTAATAGGTGGAAATCGATTTATAAGAAATTTCAATGAGATGCTAGAATTCCGTGAAGGCTGTTGTGGTCCGGTATGGAAACTCATCGAGTTTTATTTCCAGGCATGCTGGTATTTGCTGACACCTCTAATTTGCTTAGTAAGTACACATGCTAATTTTAGTTTTTGTGACGGATCTAGAATTTGCCATGTTGTAAATAAATCTTATAAAATCCACTTCGTACTTTTATTCTTTCTAGGGTGTGTTTATCTTCAATTTTATCGGTTATGAGAATTTAGTTAGATACCACGGCTACGTATATCCATGGTGGGGTTACCTCGTAGGCTGGTTCCTAGCCTTGTCATCCATGCTCACAGTGCTATTATATTTCCTGTATGCTTTCCTGGCAGCAGAAGGCATGCTTTCTGATGTAAGTACAAATAATGAAAGTTTAAATTTGTATTCCTATCAGATGATGTTGTTGTATATATTTGTCGGGTGAAGGTGCAGTGCCCATGGTTATTTAAATAAGACGTGCGTTATATTGGGTGGCATTTTAATACAAAAGGTTACCTGATGCAGTCTGTGATCCCGGAACCTCTTGTGGACTCCAAATTAAATTTTATCAACATCATCATGCAAGAATTTAAGAAAGCTTGTTTCCTTCCCCTTCCTTCATTCGGAATAGATTAATGTATGCACAAACAAGCAAAAGGATCCCGGGGAGGCACTCCCTATTTGAAATGGCAGGGTTTGAGTACACATAAAATAAGTGCCAAACTACGATTTGAATCAATTAACAATTGGAAGCAACTGGATGATTGAAATTCAGCGGGGATTTGAAGAAAAATCCCATTATTTCTCAAGGAGAACACAAATACCACCTAACTTTGGGAATTAAAAAGGCTGGTCATTGGGTAGCAGGAAAAAGAAAAAAAGGGGGATATTGAGTACCTGAATTTTTTTTAAGGGGTCATTTGGGTAATAGGTAGGGCAATAACTCTGCTCTTTCTGACAACATTTTGGAAGTAGTATAAAGTAATCCATTCGGCTCCAATGCTACAAACCTCCTTGATAGATCAGTGGAAAGAATGATTGTCCACAGGTCCAGAGTACCAGAGTTTACACGTGTCAATAGTGGCCAAGGATTTTTCTTCCTTGGCTAGCTAGCTTCAATATACCTGAAAGTTAAAAATGACTCAACGAAAGCTCAATCAACCCATTCACCATGTTCACGTTCTAATCATTTGCAGAGATGGGAAGCACTGATTACGCCTCGTCTTCCTAACCGAGATACTGAAGGAGAAGTAATGGAGGACATGGTTCCACGAAAGTAAAAGACAGAATGTCCGATAGAGCTCGCCTTAGAAAAACATCATTTGTTCACAGGAGAGACTCAGTTATTAGCCCGGACTCATGATGATGCATGGTGGTACAAATGTGATAGATCAAATAATTGTTTATGAATTTAATCGTACATTTTCCCCTGTTTTCTATCAAGAAACTGTAGCATGGTCTTTCACGGGGTCTTTCACGGAGAGATAGCACGAGTCTTCCTTATGCAGTCAAAAAAATAATGATGGCCAACCTATTGTTTTTCCCAATCCAAAAGATCTGGCCCGGGCTCTTACTTAGCGGCATCTATGATGGATGAAATCAACCCTTTTGATGTTTTGGATCTGTGAAAGACCCCGTGAAAGACCATGCTACAATTTCTTGATAGAAAACAGGAGAAAATGTACGATTAAATTCATAAACAATTTGATCTATATCACATTTGTACCATCATGCATCATCAATTTCTGATCATGTTATTAAACCGTTGTGTGGAATCACATGGAAATGGATAAAGTCAATGGACGGAAAGATGCAAAAAAACAAACAAAAAAACATAACAGCTGCCCTATAATCATGGTGATAATAATGTTAGCTTTAAACTGACACCCTCAACATAACAAGCCCGTTATAGTGGAACCATAATAAACCAATAGCAAATAACAAAGTACTTAATTATGATACTAATATAAACTATAAATTGCATCTAAACTCATCTTGTAATGAAGTCTTGGGGTCTCATTTGTGTCTTGCGTAATACCGTAAAACCCCGTCTACAAACATATAGAAGCGATTGTGATGATAGAGAAATTCATGCAGACGCCCTCCACAATGTCATACCATTATGGAATTTTAGCAAATCAATTACCGACACAAGCAGGTATACAATGTATTATTTTATCTTCATTTCGAATCTCACGTACGAGCATAGCTCACTTGGTAAGGCATCGGATTTTGGTTCACGAGTGCTTTAAACTACAGATCGAAAGATGGTGAGTTGGAGCCTCATCACGGTCATCATCATCATCAGTCGGCTGCGGAGCAGGCGACTACAAGCTTTCTCCAACTGTTGCGATCTTGGGCAAGCGAAACAATTTTGTTTGGCTGCAGCATCCCTTCAGTATCTCCCAGGAGGTGCTGTACATACTGTAAGTACAGTGTCCGCGGCCGTCCCGGTTTCCTCTTCCCATGTGGTGGAATATAAAGAGCATATTCTTTCACAGGCTCGTCATCTTCAAGACACAGTATATGGCCGAGAAATTTGAGTTGATGAATCTTGACTCTGGCAACCAGTGGAGTGGTGTTGGTCAGATTGTAGATGGTTTCATTTGGGATCCGATCCACACGCTTGATGTTTAACATGCCTCTGTAGCAAGATGTTGCAAAGGCATTGATCTTGTTTTCAATGTCCTTGGTGATTACCCATGACTCGCACCCGTACAGAAGGATAGTGACACAAGTTGTCTCAAACAGCTTGATTTTTTGTTTCGATTGGCAGGGATGGGCTTCTCCAAAGGCGTTCCAGTTTCCAGAAAGCGGCCCAGGCTAGTGCTTTTCTTCTTTTAGGTCTCAACACTAGAGCCCATCTTGGAACCCAAGTACTTGAAGTCTGTGACATGGTTGATGGTACTACCATAGACTTCAAGTGCTGGCTGAGTGTTACAGTTTGCAGTCATATATTCTGTCTTAGGTGCGCTGATGACAAGGCCTAGATCTGCTGCTGCTGTTGCAGTCCTAGTAAGTTGTGACTGGGCCCGGGCTATAGAAGATTCCAACAGGGCAATATCATCAGCAAAAGCCAGGTCATTCAGCATCCTAGCAGGATACCTGCTTGACCGACGTGGGTAGGTAACAATTCCAGCATCAATTCCAGAAGTTGATTTCTTCAGGAGGTAGTCTACCAGGATAATGAACAGGAATGGTGCCAACACATCACCCTGAAGCACTCCAGTTGTTACTTGGAAAGGCTCTGAGATACTTCCATCTACCATAACGGCACTATTGGAGTCCTTGTAGAGCACCTGGATGGCATTGACCACAACCTTTGGTATTCCATAATGCCGCAGCACTGAGAACATGACGGACCTGTTGATAGAGTCGAAGGCTTTTTTGAAGTCCACAAAAGTGACTGTCAAGGGAAGTTGGTACTCCTTGAAGCCTTCTATGATCCTCCTCAAAATGTGTATTTGCTGAGCCCAGCTTCGACCTGATCTAAAGCCAGCCTGGTTGCTTCTCAGTAAGGGATCAATGTGAGGTCGAATCCTGTTCAGAAGGATCTTGTTGTACGCTTTTGCGGCAATGGACATAAGCGAGATACCACGGTAGTTTGTCATGAGAGAGAGGTCGCCTTTCTTTGGTAGAGGAATGATGACATTTGTGACCCATTGACGTGGCGGTGTCAGCGTTGAGAATACTTCCATACAGAATTTGAGAATCATATCAATCATGCTATCCCCTCCTCCCTGAAGTGATTCAGCAGTTACAGCACAGTCCAATGCTGCTGCCTTGTTGGTCTTCATGGCTGCTATTGCTTCGACTACTTCTTTACGAGTTGGGGGGCTCAGTGATAATAGGAAGATCTTCAACAGCTGGTGCAGGAAGTTCTGAAGCTGCTGTGCCACTGTCATTGTTAAGGAGTGAGCTGAAATATTCCTTCCATTCCTCAAGCAGTTCATGGTCACTGGTTGGGGCTGATCCATCTCTCTTTTTGACTTTTACCCCTTTTCTTGAGTTCTTTCCAGAAAGCGAGTGTATGATTTTCCAGGTGGTGGTGTAATTCCCCATTTCATCGTCCAGCTTCAGGTCTTCCATCTGCTTATTGAGTGTAGCAAGCTCATCAGATTTATAGGAGTTGTTAAGGCTGGTGTTCAAGTTCCTCCATCTTTCTCTAGATTGACGAGACTTTGAAATAGAGTACCGCTTTTGGCCTCATCCCTTTCAAGTTTAAGTCTGATGGTTGCATCTGATACCCAACTTGGCAGTCCGCATGGCTTTTGCTTTCCAATAACTTTCTCAGCAACTTCACGAACTGCTGTCTCAAAGGTCTCATACCTATCAGAGATGGGTGTGGCATCATCCATGCTCAAGACCTGGAAACTGTTTGTTAGTTCCAGCTGAAATTCCTCTTTTGTATCAGGGTCTTGCAACTTCTTCCAATTGAATTGTGGTCTCTTGCAAGGTTTTCCTCTGCTTGTTCGCAAACTGGCAGCTAGACGGACGCTCACAATACGATGATCGGAGTCCACTTCTACAGAATTGTATGCTCGACAGTTGCGGAGAGAATTTACCCACTTGCTGTTTATTAGAATGTGGTCTAACTGTGCATGGGTTGATCCAGCTGGATGGGTCCAAGTCCAGAGACGATTTCTGGGTTGGGGGAATCTCATTTGGGCCGGTCTGAGGTTGTACTCCTGGCAAATGTTGACCAGACGCTCACCATTGTCATTGGTTGAATCATGGTAGCAGTATGGACCAATCACCCATGGATGGGAAAGATGACTATCTGTTCCTATTCTGGCATTAAAATCACCGAGGATGAGATGGATGTCGTGCCTTTTCATACCATCCAAGTGGTCAGATACAGATGAATAGAAATCCTCCTTGTCAGAAGATGTTGAGCACTCAGTGGGAGCATGTACAACAGTGATGCTAAGCTGAGGGTTAATTACCATGGAATGTTACAAATAGTATCCTCTCGGAAACAGCTTCAACACTCTTAAGACATCTGTGAACATGCTTGACAAGACCAGACCCACTCCTCCATGCCTTTGCTTGGTAGCAGAACTGTATACTATAACCCAGTTCCTATCGTCTGACCAAAGTTCATCAGTTGGGCTTGGTGTAATTAGACGATGTTCTTGAATTCCGGCAATATCAATACCTGCATCAGCACAGCCCATGAATAGCTGATGGATTTTCCCTTGTTGATTAATAGTACGGACATTATAAGTAGATATTACAAGAGGTTTGAAGGTAGACAGGCGACAATAATCAGGCGACATCACGGTTACATGAACCAAATAATTTTCGAACTTTTCATTTATATTTTGGTGTTGTATTTATATTTTCTTACATTATTCTATTTTCTTAAGAGGTAAACATAAAAAGGCAGTAACCAAACATGGTCACAGATATGGAGATATAGGGTCAGCAAGTGGCTCCTACTGACCAGCACGATTTGAGGGCATTAAAGAGAAACAAATAGAGAAGGCCAAATCAATCAAACATGATATGCAAATTTGATTCCCTATTGATGCAAACATTGAGGACGTTAAAACTAAAACATATGCTAGTGCTTAGCATATAATTCAATCTTTGTACCTTTCAAATGATATTTCAACAGATATTGTTAAAGAACCACTCAGAAGAAGAAAGATCAAACGCAAAAAAAAAGAGGTCGGAATTTCTTGATAATGAAAAAGTTATCAGAAGGGGGCAGAGTGACAAAAATGAAAGAGAAAAGTGCTTCCTCTGACAAAAAAAAAAAATGAAAGAGAAAATCGATCGGGGGGGGGGCAAAGGAAAAGAAAAGGAAAGGAGTCCGTGTCCCAGTAAATTAACACCAATAATCATTGGCCAAACTAGTATAAAATATCAAATATTTGCGCGCTACGCGTGCACACTTTCCAAAATAAAGCCCTTTTTGAAAGTTCAAAGATTTTACATTTAGTCTCTTTAAAAAACATCCCATGTAAAGTTACCATTCACATCTTTCAAAGTGCAGAACAAACAAACGAACTATTTTATGTCTGGTATGATTGAGGAAATCTTGAGCCTAAAACCTTGCTCCTTCCGAAGAAATCACAATTTGCGCCCCATTTGGACGACCAAAAGGGGCACCTTTTTATGAACAGGTTGATGACAAAAATAGTAGGCTTCTGATAGCAAATTTGGTCACTTCCAGTGACATATCTATCTAAGGGACCGTTCACAAACACTTGTAAGGGGGGGGCTGATGCAAAAGGGAGGGGCCTGAAAATGTTTGACCCTCCCAAGGGGGGGGGCCCTGAAAAAATGACCACAAATTTTCCTGGAAAAATTGAGTTTAGGCCCATATGCTTTTCTATGGGGTTGACCCATAATTTTCATGTCAAAAAGGGGGGCCCTGAAATTTTCGAAGGCTGTAAAGGGGGGGCCCAAAAAATTTCCGCGATAAAATTTTTTGCATCAGCCCCCCCTTACAAGTGTTTGTGAACGGTCCCTAACATATCAATTTTTTATGACCATTAGGGAAAATTGTCAGAACCCCGGATAGGCCTACATCTTGGGAATTGCATAGAGAGCGCTTTTTGAACAGTGGTCGTTGGAACAAGATAAGACAGACATGACTCACGCAGGAAAGGAACCAAATTTTGTGAAAATTGCAAATAAAGAAAACATTATTTGCGGGATCGTTAAACCACCTGCGGTTTCAAAAATCAGTGGAATTTTGTAATTCAGGAAAATGGTATTGAGTGCAAAATATGAGGAGTTCACGTTCAAGCACCTGTTTTCTTTTGCTTATTTAATGGTTTTAAGACTACCTTGATTCACTGTCGCTCAAAAATACCAAGGGTTTTGTGGACGGCCCTTGTGATTTTCAAACTGATCGCCGCGCCGGGCACCCGTTTCTAAAATTCACAACTGTCACAATGCTTTCTTTCTATGAAAGAAAATAACATCAAAACTCGTCCTTTGTGGCATATATTTTAATATAGGCCTATGATAATTTTCAAGATATGTAGGATCTCTGCAAAACAAATTGCGTTTCTAAATGTTTGATCTCCCCAAATCAATAAGTGTTCCTTTAATAATCTCAGCGGCGCACACCAGCGGAGTGTCCCTTTAACAACCGCAACTGATAGAATCTAGCGGTGTTTTTACACTATTCATCATTTTAATTAAGAATATTCACGTCTGTAAAATAGTAGCTTACACTTTTAAAATACTGGTATGTTTTAATATTAATTTTACTTGTAAAAATATACTTTTTAATTTTGGAAAAATTGAGTTTAGGCCCATATGCTTTTCTATGGGGTTGACCCATAATTTTCATGTCAAAAAGGGGGGCCCTGAAATTTTCGAAGGCTGTAAAGGGGGGGGGCCAAAAAATTTCCGCGATAAAATTTTTTTGCATCAGCCCCCCCTTACAAGTGTTTGTGAACGGTCCCTAACATATCAATTTTTATGACCATTAGGGAAAATTGTCAGAACCCCGGATAGGCCTACATCTTGGGAATTGCATAGAGAGCGCTTTTTGAACAGTGGTCGTTGGAACAAGATAAGACAGACATGACTCATGCAGGAAAGGAACCAAATTTTGTGAAAATTGCAAATAAAGAAAAAATTATTTGCGGGATCGTTAAACCACCTGCGGTTTCATAAATCAGTGGAATTTTGTAATTCAGGAAAATGGTATTGAGTGCAAAATATGAGGAGTTCACGTTCAAGCACCTGTTTTCTTTTGCTTATTTAATGGTTTTAAGACTACCTTGATTCACTGTCGCTCAAAAATACCAAGGGTTTTGTGGACGGCCCTTGTGATTTTCAAACTGATCGCCGCGCCGGGCACCCGTTTCTAAAATTCACAACTGTCACAATGCTTTCTTTCTATGAAAGAAAATAACATCAAAACTCGTCCTTTGTGGCATATATTTTAATATATGATAATTTTCAAGATATGTAGGATCTCTGCAAAACAAATTGCGTTTCTAAATGTTTGATCTCCCCGAATCAATAAGTGTTCCTTTAATAATCTCAGCGGCGCACACCAGCGGAGTGTCCCTTTAACAACCGCAACTGATAGAATCTAGCGGTGTTTTTACACTATTCATCATTTTAATTAAGAATATTCACGTCTGTAAAATAGTAGCTTACACTTTTAACATACTGGTATGTTTTAATATTAATTTTACTTGTAAAATATACTTTTTAATTTTTATAAAGAATAATAAATATATATTTTGCTTTGCATTGAGAAAAATTTGTTAGAGAATAGTAACACTGCACCTACTCTGAGGACTGTCATTTAGAAAAGTAAACCATGTGTGTTTCGCGAAATTAGACTTGTTGTTTATATCACAGAAACTCTGTTTATTTGCTCACTTTACATATTTGTTAACCTTAAAGAAGTAAATTAAACTATTTTAATATTAGATGATTGAAAATGTCAAGCAAAAAGAAATCTGGAAAGTCCGACTGGAGTTCCTGTCAGTCGTGTAAATTGCTGATTACCAACAAGGATTGGGCTCGCCATGTTTCCGACTGTCGCAAACGTAATACGCACGATGGAAGTTTTCTAAACGAGAGTGTTGATTCGCAAAGTGGTGATAGAAGCCCAAGAAACTATGGGTTTATTCAAAACAGCGTGCTGCATGCAGTGGTTTGTCTTCCAGCAGAAAAGGGTAAGCTTGCCAGGCACAGCCACAAACTAGCCCGAAACATCATGGCCCTAGTTCAATAGTTGTTCCTTCCTCACCATATAGTAGGTATGCCAGCTAGGTGAATTCAAATTTGCCAGTCCTATATACGCCGTACCTATGTATATTGAGGACTGGCTTATATGCCATTTTGGATGTCAATGGGAAATACACACTTAACGATTTGCGCCGGTTAGAAACTTGAAAAAAAATCTTTAAAATTTCATCAATGTATATAAAAGTGGTACCAACCTTATTGTGCTTGCTAATTTAAGACTCGGTTGAAACAAAATTAAGGATCGAATGCATTTTAGTGTCCAAAAAGGCAAAATTATCATCAAAGTTCTGCCGAAATCGGCACCCTTGCGAAGGGTTCAGAATTTTAAACATACTATTGGCAAAGGACATTATTACCAAACAATATAGAATAGAAAATTTGACATCATTTTCTCAAAATATTGAAGAAATTTGCTCACTAGACATCGAAAAATACGCAATCCAATTCCCGTTCAAGCGCGTGAGAAACTGAAAGTGCATAATCCTGACTACATCAAACTGCATCATTTTACATATCAAATTAAAGCCCTTGCCTTGAGTAAAGAAAGCCAAAACTGAAAACATTTTTTAATAGGTATGCTAGGTGAATTCAAATTTGCCATCAAACTGCATTGATTTTATATATCAAATTAAAGCTCTTGAGTAAACAAAGCCAAAACTGACTAGAGGGCCAGAGCCAAAAATGGTCATCACTCAACCTAAAATTTAGAAATTGTTACAGGAGTGAATTTCTCCTCTGGTTTAATAGACCACTTACCAAAGATTATGAATCAAAAAAAAAAAAAGTAAAATTTGCCCGTCAATTTTGGAATACAAGCAATAAAATACACACGTAACGCCCTCTCGGTGTGGCGGGACGGAATTGTTAAATTTAATGTTACTGCTAATTTAAAAAAGATAGGATTTTTTTGTTTATGGTATTATAAAGGTCTTCTGTATTGACAATTTCAGCACTAAAAAAAATGTCAGTGGACTTTGCAAAAATAAAGAAATAAATTAAAATATGTGTAAAATTCCGTCCCGCCACATTTTGAGGTGATTTTTTACGTTCGGAAGGGACGAAAAAAAACAAATTTTAGTCAAAACTTTCCAAAATATCAACTATTATGGTAATAAACATTCCTGAGTACATAAAAATTGAATTCATCAACTTTGCTAGGCTCAAAACCATTTTAACTTCTTCTATTTCAGGCCTTTTGTGGTAGGATGCCAGCAATAATGCTATTTTCAGGGTCTTTGGTGTAAAACACGGCGCGCCGCCACATTTTGAGATGATTTTTTTAAGTTCAGGAATCTATGAAAAATTTCTTTCGCAGTCAATATTTTGCAATAATTTTTCATTGGAAGTGAAAGAAAAAAATTTTTTGTCAGTTTTAAAGTGAATCAATTGTTTTTTTTCTTGATTTTGACATTGTGGACAAAATTCCGTCCGCCACATTCCGTCCGCCACATTGACATGATTTAAAAAATTAATGAGCGTACTATAAAGAAGGGGTGAATTTTATAATTCCTCCTATAACAAAAGAAGGATAGTTGAAGTTAATACCAATGTTAGAAACAAATGTTTTATCCCAGTACTTTTGATAAAAATTCAACAAATGTACTGTGTTCACAAATACATGAAGTTTATCATTCCGTCCCGCCACATCAATGAATTTGTGTTACTGTGGCAACGTGTTGATTCTTAGGACTAATTTTCTTGTGTGTGAATGTTGTCTGTAACTTACTTGTTTATATTAAGAACATAAAGAATCCATAAAATAAACAGGCACAGAGCTACAATTTAAAAGGCCTATCAAAATTCCGTCCCGCCACAAACAGGAATTTTGGCTCTGGCCCTAGAGTCAACAGGACGCTGAATACAAGCCATAATTTGACCCTATAACTTGACCCCTGGGTTACGGATGGGGTCAACTGCTCTTGCATTGTGCTTAGGATGTCATAAGAAATATTCTTGGTGAATTTCAGCTTAATCGGAACTTATACATGGATTTTGATTTTTTGAAAAATTTTGATTGACCTTTTGACCCCCTTAATGACCTTTGACCTCAATGGAAAAAAAACCTTATGTACACCGACAAAATGCATTGTTCCAGTTTTAATTAAAAAATTCTACTATGTTCAGTTGTCGAGATAAAAATTCTTGAAGTTATCTAGCTAAAAACAGAAAAGTGACCCCTTAATGACCTTTGACCTCCAAAATAAAAATACCGTGCATACATCAGGTAACACTGATTCATGTATGATGGTTATATTCCTCTGGTCTGTTTACATTTTGAGATACAATTTTTTGATCAGTTTGGATGATTTTGGGTTTTGACCGGGAGTAACCGCTTAATGACCTTTGACCCCAAAACTGTAGGCATCCTAAAGACCCTGGCTAGTAGCGATGCATGTGTGCTAATCGCGACTCTCTGCTATGTAATTTGTAAAGACAGTGATTTTTTGAATATTTTTTAGACTTTGACCGGAAATGACCCCTTAATGACCTTTGACCTCTTATCTGAGAACACCCTATAGACACCGACTAAAGTCCAGTCACATGATATAACCATGTCCCCATCGCATGAAATTTGTGGAAGGAGTAGCATTTTTTGTGAAATCACATTTTTGACCATTATAGCTAGGTCAAAGGTCACAGCGAGGTCAAAGTCAAATGGAAGGTTTGGCCTAGCCCAGTGGTCATTGGGTCAACTTTGGTTGAAATCTGTCAATCCCTTGCGGAGCTACATGCAGTTGATTGCGGTTGCCAGAAGAAAGAAAGAAAGAAGAAAGAACTAGATCTGGTTACAGATCTGGACCTAACCGGGGCGGAAATGCCAGTCTTAACTTAAAGTTTGACCTTTGACCGGCTATTATGGACATCTCACACCATTAATGGTGCATCACTGTAGCATGTAGGGGCTTTACCCGTCTTCCATATGCTGAGATACAGCTACTTTTCCGTAATTTTAAACATTTTTTTGCAAATTTGCCGTTTTGACCTCCTTAATGACCTTTGATCCCAATATAAAAAGACCCTGATAGAGACCGAGAAAATGCATTGTTAAAGTATAAAATAAAAAAAATTACTATGCTTAGTTATGGAGATAAAAATTCTTGAAGTTATTTAGCTTCAAACCGGAAATGACGTCTAAATGACCTTTGACCTAAATAATAAAAATACCGTGCATACATCGAGTAACACCTATGCATATATGAAGTTAATGTCACTCTGGTCTGGTTACGTTTTGAGATAAAAATAAATGAACATATTTGATGATTTTTGGTTTTTGACCGGAGCGACCCCTTAATGACCTTTGACCCCAAAACTGTTGACACCCCAAAGACCCTGGTTAGTAGCAATGCATGTGTGCTAATGACAATACTCTGCTATGTAATTTGTAAAAACAGTGATTTTTTGAATATTTTTAGCTTTCAGACCGGAAATGACCCCTTTAATGACCTTTGACCCCTTATCTGTGAACACCCTATAGACACCGTCTAAAGTCAAGTCACATGACCTAAGCATGTCACCATCACATGTAATTTGTGGAAGAAGAAGCATTTTGAAGATATTTGGTTTTATACCGGAAATGACCCCTTAATGACCTTTGACCCCAAATCTGTGAACACCATATAGACACTGAATATAGACGATGCATATGTGCAAGTGACGTCATTGTAGGATGTAACATGTAGGTGAAGAAGCATTTTGAAAAATGTTGCCAGAAGAAGAAGAAAGAAAGATCCGATAGCGTCACAAGACCTAGCCGGTGTCCCGGCTAGGTAAGAAACTAGAGTCAACAGACGCTGAATACAAGCCGCAATTTGACCCCTATAACTTGACACCTGGGTTACGGATGGGGTCAACTGCGCTTGCACTGTGCTTAGGATGTCATAAGAAATATTCCTGGTGAATTTCAGCTTAATCGGAACTTATACATGGATTTTGATTTTTTGAAAATTTTTGATTGACCTTTTGACCCCTTTAATGACCTTTGACCTCAATGTAAAAAAACCTTATGTACACCGACAAAATGCATTGTTTCAATTTTAATTAAAAAAATCTAACATGTTCAGTTCTTGAGATAAAAATTCATGAAGTTATTCAGCTAAAAACAGGAAGAGACCCCTTAATGACCTTTGACCCCCAAAATAAAAATACCATGCATACATCAGGTAACATTGATTCATGTATGTTGGTTATATTATTCTGGTCTGTTTACATTTTGAGATAAAAATTTTTGAACATTTTGGTTTTGACCGAAGTAACCCCTTAATGACCTTTGACCCCAAACCTGTAGGCATCCTAAAGACCCTGGCTAGTAGCAATGCATGTGTGCTAATGGCGACTCTCTGCTATATATTTTGTAAAGACAGTGATTTTTTGAATATTTTTAGCTTTCAGACCGGAAATGACCCCTTAATGACCTTTGACCTCAATTCTTTTTAGGAAGTTTTAAGCCCTGCCACATGTTGATTCATATGCATGAGTCACATGATCATTGCATGAAATTTGTGGAAGGAGTAGCATTTTTTGTGAAATCACATTTTTGACCATTATAGCTAGGTCAAAGGTCACAGCGAGGTCAAAGTCAAATGGAAGGTTTGGCCTAGCCAAGTGGTCATTTGGGTCAACTTTGGTTGAAATCTGTCAATCCTTTGCGAAGCTAGATGCAGTTGATTGGTTGCCAGAAGAAAGAAAGAACTAGAGTCAACAGACTCTGAGTACAAGCCGCCCGAGTTGACCTTTGACCCCTAAACTTTGACCTTTGGGGTCATAAATATTATTATCTTTTTAACATGTTTAGAATGTCGTAAGAATAATTCCTGTTGAATTTCAGCTCGATTGGAGCAATTTCGAAATTTGACCTTTGACCCCTATAACTTGACCCTTGGGTCACGGATGGGGTCAACTGCTCTTGCATTGTGCTTAGGATGTCATAAGAAAGATTCCTGGTGAATTTCAGCTTAATCGGAACTTATACATGGATTTTTATTTTTTTATATTTTTGATTGACCTTTTGACCCCTTAATGACCTTTGACTTCATGAAAAAAAAAACCTTACGTTACACTGTCAAAATGCATTGTTCCAATTTTAATTAAAAAATTCTACTATGTTTAGTTGTTGAGATAAAAATTCTTAAAGTTATTTAGCTAAAAACAGGAAGTGACCCCTTAATGACCTTTGACCCCCAAAATAAAAATACCAGGCATACATCAGGTAGCACTGATTCACGTATGATGGTTATATTACTCTGGTCTGTTTACATTAAGAGATAATTTTTTTTAACATTTTTGATAATTTTAGTTTTTGACGGAAGTAACCCCTTAATGACCTTTGACCCCAAAACTGTAGGCATCCTAAAGACCCCCTGGCTAGTAGCGATGCATGTGTGTTAATGGCGACTCTCTGCTATATAATTTGCAAAGACAGTGATTTTTTGAATATTTCTTACAAATTTTCAGACTTTTACCAGAAATGACCCCTTAATGACCTTTGACCTCAATTCTTTTTGATAGGTTTTAAGCACTGCCACATGTTGATTCATATGCATGAGTCAGATGATCATTGCATGTAATTTGTGGAAGGAGTAGCATTTTTTGTGAAATCAACATTTTTGACCATAAGGTCAAGGTCAAAGGTCACAGCCAGCTCAAAGTCAAATGTAAGGTTTGGCCTAACCCAGTGGTCATTTGGGTCAAATATGGTTGAAATCTGTCAATGCCTGGCGGAGCTAGAGCATTTTCATTGGTTGCCAGAAGAAAGAAGAAAGAATTAGAAGAAGACAGAACAAGCCGACGTTCGTCGTCGGCTTGTAAGAAAGAAGAAGAAACTAGATCTGGTTACAGATCTGGACCTAGCCGGGGCCGGAAATGCCAGTCTTAAAGTTTATGGACATCTCACACCATTAATGGTGCATCGCTGTAGCATGTAGGGGCTTTATCCGTCTTCCATAGGCTGAGATACAGCTACTTTTCCGTAATTTTAAACATTTTTTTTTGCAAATTTGACGTTTTGACCTCCTTAATGACCTTTGACAAAAATAAAAAAAAAACCTCATATACACCACGAAAGTGCAGTGTTACAGTTTAAATTAAAAAATCTACTATGCTTAGTTATGGAGATAAAAATTCTTGAAGTTATTTAGCTTAAAACGGAAATGACATCTAAATGACCTTTGACCAAAAAAATAAAAATACCGTGCATACATCGGGTAACACTAATGCATATATATATGAAGTTTATATCACTCTGGTCTGGTTATGTTTTGAAAAAAAAAAAAATGAACATATTTGATGATTTTTGGTTTTTGACCGAAGCGACCCTTAATGACCTTTGACCTCGAGGAAACTGTACACACGCCTAAAGACCCTGGTTGGTAGCAATGCATGTGTGCTAATGACAACACTCTGCTATGTAATTTGTAAAAACAGTGATTTTTTGAATATTTTTAGCTTTTAGACCGGAAATGACCCCTTAATGACCTTTGACCCAAATTCTGTGAATAATTTATAGGCACTGGATATAGCCGATGCATATGTGTAAGTGACATCAACGCATTACTATGTAATTTGTGGCAGAAGAAGCATTTTGAAGATATTTGGTTTTATACCGGAAATGACCCCTTAATGACCTTTGACCCCAATGTGTGAATCTCCTATAGACACTGGATATTGCCGATGCATATGTGCAAGTGACGTCATTGTAGGATGTAACATGTAGCAGAAGAAGCATTTTGAAATTTGTTGCCAGAAGAAAGAAGAAAGAACTAGATCTGGTTACAGATCTGGACCTAGCCGGAGCCGGAAATGCCAGTCTTAAAGTTTATGGACATCTCACACCATTAATGGTGCATCACAGTAGCATGTAGGGGCTTTATCCGTCTTCCATAGGCTGAGATACAGCTACTTTTCCATAATTTTAAACATTTTTTGCAAATTTGACGTTTTGACCTCCTTAATGACCTTTGACCCCAATATAAAAAAACCTCATTTACACCGAGAAAATGCATTGTTACAGTTTAAATTAAAAAATCTACTATGTTTAGTTATGGAGATAAAAATTCTTGAAGTTATTTAGCTTAAAACCGGAAATGACGTCTAAATGACCTTTGACCAAAAAAATAAAAATACTGTGCATACATCGGGTAACACTAATGCATATATGAAGTTTATGTCACTCTGGTCTGGTTACGTTTTGAGATAAAAAAAAAATGAACATATTTGATGATTTTTGGGTTTTGACCGGAAGCGACCCCTTAATGACCTTTGACCCCAAAACTGTAGACACCCCAAAGACCCTGGTTAGTAGCAATGCATGTGTGCTAATGACAGCACTCTGCTATGTAATTTGTAAAAACAGTGATTTTTGGAATATTTTTAGCTCTCAGACCGGAAATGACCCCTTAATGACCTTTGACCCAAAATCTGTGAATAAATTATAGACACCGACCAAAGTCAAGTCACATGACCTAAGCATGTCACCATCACATGTTATTTGTGGAAGAAGAAGCATTTTAGTAAAAATCACATTTTTGTCATTGTCAGCAGGTCAAAGGTCAAATGGAGTTCAATGTCATGTCACATATGGGGACATGGTCAGTGGTGTTCGTGACCAAGTATGGTCAAAAACTGTCAAAGCATAACAGAGCTAGGGCGAAACGTGGCAAGTCACGCACGTGTTGCCAGAAAGAAGAAAGATCCGA